>NC_057812.1:410501939-410801939 GCF_018294505.1 Triticum aestivum
CTCTCTCTCTCTCTCTCTCTCTCTCTCTCTGTTCGAATAGGTGCCGCCATGTAAAACCTCACGAGTTCCTTGCATGGCGCTGCTGCCCTCCGCATGCGGTCTCATCATCACCGCCAGGACCTTCCATGCGCCGCCCCGCCGAGTCCCTCTGTTGGAGCGCCTCTGTCGCTGCTCTGCACCAGTCCACCCTTGCGCTGACCTTCGCTGCTTCCCCGCCGTTCCTCGCCTCCCGAAGCAAGTTGCTGCACCGCCCCTGCTTCGTCGGCCTCCTCTGCTTCGCCTGCAAGCCCGCTTCCCCGCCGGACCATCGCCGTTGCAGCCATCAGCCTTGCCTATGGTTCACGCATTGACCTCGGTCCTCGCTTCAATCTGGAGGCAGCAGTCAACTGCGTCGCCAGCCACCACCAGCGCCACCGCGGCCTCCCCTCCTTGCATGGTTTGCGCCCCTCTCCAAGGCCAAGGCCCAATGTGAGCAGCCACACCGCACCCCCCTTGTGCTCTGCCGGGCCAGTAGTTTCGACCTGATCTATATTTTTTCTGCTCCAGACGAATTTCCAAATTATCCAGGGAATTGTAGTTTTACAGAAAAGTCCCTGTAGATCATGCATTTAATAACTCACAATTGGTGCATCAGATTAAAATGATTTAAATATGTAAAATGCTTATAATCTCATCTAGTTTCATAATATGCAACTTTCATCCATGTTTAAAATGTTTAAACTTGTAGCTTGTTTAATTTTGTATAAATGACATGTTAAAATGATTTATTTCATAACTAAATAACCGTAGCTCCAAATTTAATAAACTTTATATGTAAATGGGGTGGAAAATGCATAGAATAACCTGGTTCACTTTATTTTGATGTTTAACAACTATAAAATTTGCTTTAGGACAGAACAGTACCAAATCTAAAATATGCACATGAGGGTTTTTCCGGAATTGTTGTTTGTTGTTCCGGCATCATTTAAACTTGCCTAGATAAGTAGTTTTCATATACATCACCCCTTGCCATGTTTAATAACATTTAATATTCTTGGGTACATAAACGAGAGAGAACTAAATAATTGATGTAGTATTTCGTCAATACGCAACTCGTTGCATATTGAGCTCCACTTAATTTGTAGTATTGTTTGTGCACTTTGCCATGCCATGTTTCATTAAATCGGACATGCATCATACTTGGTTGTGCATCATGCCATGTTTATGTGATGGTTGTTTACTATGTTGCTTGCTTCTTTCCGGGTTGCTTCTCTTGTTAGCTTCGGTTTTTTCTGAAGTTGTGAGGATCCGTTCAACTATGTCTGTTTGTCTACTTCTTGGACTCATTCTTCTTCCTTGTTGGAACATGGATATGTTGGGCTATCACAATATCTCTTATTTAATTAATGCATCTATATACTTGGTAAAGGGTGGAAGGCTCGGCCTTTTGACTGGTGTTTTTTTCTACTCTTGCCGCCTAGTTTCCGTCATACCGATGTTATGTTCCTTGATTTCGTGTTCCTTACGCGGTTGGGTGTTATGGGAACCCCTTGATAGTTCGCCTTGAATAAAACTCCTCCAGCAAGGCCCAACCTTGGTTTTAACATTTGCCACCTAAGCCTTTTCCCTTGGGTTCCACGGATTCAAGGGTCATCTTTATTTTAAACCCCGGGGCCAGTGCTCCTCTGAGTGTTCTTCCAAACTAGAGCACCGTGCGGGACCGTCCCTTGGCAACTTGGGTTATGTTGGTACTTGTACGCTTAGCTTACCCGGTGTGCCCTGAGAACGAGATATGTGCATCTCCTATCGGGATTTGTCGGCACAGTCGGGTGGTCTTGCTGGTCTTGTTTTACCATTGTCGAAATGTCTTGTAACCGGGATTCCGAGGCTGATCGGGTCTTTCCGAGAGAAGGAATATCCTTCATTAATCATGAGAGCTTGTGATGGGCTAAGTTGGGACACCCCTGCAGGGTATAAACTTTCGAGAGCCGTGCCCATGGTTATGTGGCAGATGGGAATTTGTTAATATCCGGTTGTAGAGAACTTGACACTTACTTGATTAAAATGCATCAACCGCGTGTGTTGCCATGATGGTCTCTTTTCGGTGGAGTCCAGGAAGGGAACACGGCTTTGTGTTATGCTTGAACGTAAGTAGTTTCAGGATCACTTCTTGATCACTTCTAGCTTCCCGACTGTTGCGTTGCTTCTCTTCTCGCTCTTATTTGTGTATGTTAGCCACCATATATGCTTAGTGCTTGTTGCAGCTCCACCTCCTTACCTTACCCTACCCATAAGCTTAAATAGTCTTGATCTCGCGGGTGTGAGATTGCTGATTCCTCATGACTCACAGATACTTCCAAACAGTTGCAGGTGCCAATGATACCAGTGAAGGTGACGCAACCGAGCTCAAGTGGGAGCTCGAATAAGATCTTGATCGTTGTTATGTGTCTTTTCCGGTTGATCAGTAGTGGTGTCCAGTTGGGACGATCGGGGATCTAGCATTTGGGGTTGTCTTCCTTTATTTTGGTTCCGTAGTTGGACCTTTAATTGTACTCTGGATGATGTATGTTTAACTTGTTATTTGTGTGAAGTGGTGATTGTAAGCCAACTCTTTACCCCTTTCTTATTCAGTACATGGGATTGTGTGAAGATTACCCCTCTTGTGACAAAACTACCATGTGGCTATGCCTCTAAGTCGTGCCCCGACACATGGGAGAGATAGCCGCATTGTGGGTGTTACAGTCTTTTAGTAAAAAATTCTTATTCGAGTATCCTTTTATCCGAGATGCTTGCACCAGTCCATAGATGGATCGCTGGAGTTTGCATACTTTGTTAGCACCTTTAGGATTGACAAAACCTTTTGGTTGCATCATATACAACTGTTCTTTAACAAATCCATCAAGGAATGCAGTATTGACATCCATTTGCCAGATTTCATAAAATGTGGCAATTGCTAACATGATTTGGACAGACTTAAGAATCGCTATGAGTGAGAAAATATCATCGTAGTCAACACCTTGAACTTGTCGAAAACCTTTTGCGACAAGTAGAGCTTTGTAGATCGTAACACTACCATCATCGTCCGTCTTCCTCTTGAAGATCCATTTATTCTCAATGGCTTGCCGATCATCGGGCAAGTCCACCAAAGTCCACACTTTGTTCTCATACATGGATCCTGTCTCAGATTTCATGGCCTCAAGCCATTTATTGGAATCTGGGCTCATCATCGCTTCCTCATAGTTCGTAGGTCTGTCATGGTCTGTTGGGAAACATAGCAACGAGAGGGGGAGAGTGTGTCCACGTACCCTCGTAGACCGAAAGCAGAAGCATTTGTTAACGTGGTAGATGTAGTCGAACTTCTTCTCATTCCGACCGATCAAGTACCGAACGTACGGCACCTCCGAGTTCTGCACACGTTTAGCTCGATGACGTCCCTCGTACTCTTGATCCAGCAAAGTGTCGAGGGAGGGTTCCGTCAGCACGATGGCATGGTGACGGTGATGGTGAAGTGATCCATGTAGGGCTTCGCCTAAGCACTACGTGAATATGACCGGAGGCGTAAACTATGGAGGGGGGCGCCGCACACGGCTAACAATGTTTGTTGTTTGTTCTAGGCACCCCCTCCCCAAATATATATAGGTGGGAGGGGGAGGGGGATAGAAATGGGGCACCCCAAGTAGGAGGAATCCTACTTGGGGGCCTCCTCCAATTCGGCCTCCCCCTTTCCTTTTCTCCGGAGGGGGAAAGGAATGAGGGGAGAGGGGAAAGGAAGGGGAATCATATTCCCCCTATTTCCTTTCCTCCTTCCCTTTTCCTTTCTCCACTTAGGCCGGCTCATATGGGGACGCACCAGCCCACTAGGGGCTGGTCTGTCCCGCCCTTGGCCCAATAAGGCCCATATCTTTGCCGGGGGGGTGCCCGGAACCCTTTCCGGTGACCCGATATGTTCCCGGTACCCCCGGAACACTTCCGATGTCCAAATACTACCGTCCTATATATGAATCTTTACCTCCCGACCATTTAGAGACTCCTAGTCATGTCTGTGATCTCATCCGGGACTCTGTGAAGGAAATATGCCCTAGAGGCAATAATAAAGTTGTTATTTATATTTCCTTATATCATGATAAATGCTTATTATTCATGCTAGAATTGTATTAACCGGAAACTTAGTACATGTGTGAATACATAGACAAACAGAGAGTCACTAGTATGCCTCTAGTTGACTAGCTCGTTGAATCAATGATGGTTATGTTTCCTGGCCATAGACATGAGTTATCATTTGATTAATGGGATCACATCATTAGAGAATGATGTGATTGACTTGACCCATCTGTTAGCTTAGCACGATGATCGCTTAGTTTGTTGCTATTGCTTTCTCCATAATTTATACATGTTCCTATGACTACAAGATCATGCAACTCCCGAATACCGGAGGAACACTTTGTGTGCTATGAAACGTCACAATGTAATTGGGTGACTATAAAGATGCTCTACAGGTGTCTCCAAAGGTGTTTGTTGAGTTGGCATAGATTGAGATTAGGATTTGTCACTCCGAGTATCGGAGAGGTATCTATGGGCCCTCTCGGTAATACACATCAATATAAGCCTTGCAAACAATGTGACTAATGAGTTATTTACGGGATGATGCATTACAGAACGAGTAAAGAGACTTTCCGGTAATGAGATTGAACTAGGTATTGAGATACCGACGATCGAATCTCGGGCAAGTAACATACCGATGAGAAAGGGAACAACGTATATCGTTATGCAGTTTGATCGATAAAAGATATTCGTAGAATATGTGGGAGTCAATATGAACATCCAGGTTCCGCTATTGGTTATTGACCGGAGACGTGTCTCGGTCATGTCTACATAGTTCTCGAACCCGTAGGGTCCGCATGCTTAACGTTCGGTGACGATCGTATTATGAGTTTATGTGTTTTGATGTACCGAAGGTGGTTTAGAGTCCTGGATGTGATCATGGACACGACGAGGAGTCTCAAAATGGTCAAGACATAAAGATTGATATATTGGATGACTATATTCGTGAAGGAAATATGCCCTAGAGGCAATAATAAAGTTATTATTTTTTTCCTTATATCATGATAAATGTTTATTATTCATGCTAGAATTGTATTAACCGGAAACATAATACATGTGTGAATACATAGACAAACAGAGTGTCACTAGTATGCCTCTACTTGACTAGCTCGTTAATCAAAGATGGTTATGTTTCCTAACCATAAACAATGAGTTGTTATTTGATTAACGAGGTCACATCATTAGTAGAATGATCTGATTGACATGACCCATTCCATTAGCTTAGCACCCGATCGTTTAGTATGTTGCTATTGCTTTCTTCATGACTTATACATGTTCCTATGACTGAGATTATGCAACTCCCGTTTGCCGGAGGAACACTTTGGGTGCTACCAAACGTCACAACGAAACTGGGTGATTATAAAGGAGCATTACAGGTGTCTCCAAAGGTAGATGTTGGGTTGGCGTATTTCGAGATTAGGATTTGTCACTCCGATTGTCGGAGAGGTATCTCTGGGCCCTCTCGGTAATGCACATCACATAAGCCTTGCAAGCACTGCAACTAATATGTTAGTTGTGAGATGATGTATTACGGAACGAGTAAAGAGACTTGCCGGTAACGAGATTGAACTAGGTATTGGATACCGACGATCAAATCTCGGGCAAGTAACATACCGATGACAAAGGGAACAACGTATGTCGTTATGCGGTCTGACCGATAAAGATCTTCGTAGAATATGTAGGAGCCAATATGGGCATCCAGGTCCCGCTATTGGTTATTGACCGGAAACGTGTCTTGGTCATGTCTACATTGTTCTCGAACCCGTAGGGTCCGCACGCTTAAGGTTTCGATGACAGTTATATTATGAGTTTATGAGTTTTGATGTACCGAAGGAGTTCGGAGTCCCGGATGAGATCGGGGACATGACGAGGAGTCTCGAAATGGTCGAGACGTAAAGATCGATATATTGGACGACTATATTCGGAGTTCGGAAAGGTTCCGAGTGATTCGGGTATTTTCCGGAGTACCGGGGAGTTACGGGAATACGGAGAAGAGTATTGGGCCTTGATGGGCTTTAGTGGGAAGAGGAGAAAAAGGCTGCGCCCCCCTCCCCTCTAGTCCGAATTGGACTAGGGAAAAGGGGGCCGGCCACCTCTCCTTCTCCTCCTATTCCTTCTCCCTTCCTCCCCTCTTGGTGGACTCCTACTAGGACTTGGAGTCCTAGTAGGACTCCCCACCCTGGCCGCACCTCTGCCTTGGCCGGCCTCCTCCTCCTCCATCCTTTATATACTGAGGCAAGGGGCACCCCATGGACACACAAGTTGACACAAGTTGATCCTCGTGATCGATTCCTTAGCCGTGTGCGGTGCCCCCTGCCACCATATTCCTCGATAATACTGTAGCGGAGTTTAGGCGAAGCCCTGCTGCTGTAGTTCATCAAGATCGTCACCACGCCGTCGTGCTGACGGAACTCTTCCCCGACACTTTGCTGGATCGGAGTCCGGGGATCGTCATCGAGCTGAACGTGTGCTCGAACTCGGAGGTGCCGTAGTTTCGGTGCTTGATCGGTTGGATCGTGAAGACGTACGACTACTTCCTCTACGTCGTGTCATCGCTTCCGCAGTCGGTCTGCGTAGGGTACGTAGACAACACTCTCCTCTCGTTGCTATGCATCACATGATCCTGTGTGCGCGTAGGAAATTTTTTGAAATTACTACGAAACCCAACAGTGGCATCCGAGCCCAGGTTATTGATGTTGATGTTATATGCACGAGTAGAACACAAGTGAGTTGTGGACGATACAAGTCATACTGCCTACCAGCATGTCATATTTTGGTTCGGCGGTATTGTTGGACGAGACGACCCGGACCAACCTTACGCGTACGCTTACGCGAGACCGGTTCCCTCGACGTGCTTTGCACAGAGATGGCTTGCGGGCGACTGCCTCTCCAACTTTAGTTGAACCAAGTATGGCTATGCCCGGTCCTTGAGAAGGTTAAAACGGAGTCTATTTGACAAACTATCGTTGTGGTTTTGATGCGTAGGTGAGATTGGTTCTTACTAAAGCCCGTAGCAGCCACGTAAAACATGCAACAACAAAGTAGAGGACGTCTAACTTGTTTTTGCAGGGCATGTTGTGATGTGATATGGTCAAGGCATGATGCTGAATTTTATTGTATGAGATGATCATGTTTTGTAACCGAGTTATCGGCAACTGGCTGGAGCCATATGGTTGTCGCTTTATTGTATGCAATGCAATCGCGATGTAATGCTTTACTTTATTACTAAACGGTAGTGATAGTCGTGGAAGCATAAGATTGGCGAGACGACAACGATGCTACGATGGAGATCAAGGTGTCGCGCCGGTGACGATGGTGATCATGACGGTGCTTCGGAGATGGAGATCACAGGCACAAGATGATGATGGCCATATCATATCACTTATATTGATTGCATGTGATGTTTATCTTTTATGCATCTTATCTTGCTTTGATTGACGGTAGCATTATAAGATGATCTCTCACTAAATTATCAAGAAGTGTTCTCCCTGAGTATGCACCGTTGCCAAAGTTCGTCGTGCCCAGACACCACGTGATGATCGGGTGTGATAAGCTCTACGTCCATCTACAACGGGTGCAAGCCAGTTTTTGCACACGCAGAATACTCAGGTTAAACTTGACGAGCCTAGCATATGCAGATATGGCCTCGGAACACGGAGACCGAAAGGTCGAGCGTGAATCATATAGTAGATATGATCAACATAAAGATGTTCACCGATGAAACTACTCCATCTCACGTGATGATCGGTCATGGTTTAGTTGATTTGGATCACGTGATCACTTAGAGGATTAGAGAGATGTCTATCTAAGTGGGAGTTCTTAAGTAATATGATTAATTGAACTTTAATTTATCATGAACTTAGTCCTGGTAGTATTAGCATATCTATGTTGTAGATCAATAGCTCGCGTTGTTGCTTTCATATGCTTATTTTGATATGTTCCTAGAGAAAATTGTGTTGAAAGATGTTAGTAGCAATGATGCGGATTGGATCCGTGATCTGAGGTTTATCCTCATTGCTGCACAGAAGAATTATGTCTTTGATGCACCGCTAGGTGACAGACCTATTGCAGGAGCAGATGCAGAAGTTATGAACGTCTGGCTAGCTTAATATGATGACTACTTGATAGTTTAGTGCACCATGCTTAACGGCTTAGAATCGGGATTTCAAATACGTTTTGAACGTCATGGACCATATAAGATGTTCCAGGAATTGAAGTTAATATTTCAAGCAAATACCCGAGTTGAGAGATATGAAGTCTCCAACAAGTTCTATAGCTAAAAGATGGAGGAGAATCGCTTAACTAGTGAGCATGTGCTCAGATTGTCTGGGTACTTCAATCGCTTGAATCAAGTGGGAGTTAATCTTCCAGATAAGATAGTGATTGATAGAATTCTCTAGTCACCATCACCAAGTTAGTAGAACTTCGTGATGAACTATAGTATGCAAGGGATGATGAAAATGATTCCCGAGCTCTTCGTGATGTTGAAATCAACGAAGGTAGAAATCAAGAAAGAGCATCAAGTGTTGATGGTTGACAAGATCACTAGTTTCAAGAAAAGGGCAAAGGGAAAGAAAGGGGAACTTCAAGTAGATTGACAAGCAAGTTGTCACTCCCACGAAGAAGCCCAAAGCTAACCAAAGCCTGAAACTGAGTGCTTACACTGCAAAGGAAATGGTCACTGGAAGCGGAACTACCCTAAATATTTGGTGGATAAGAAGGATGGCAAAGTGAAAAAGGGTATATTTGATATACAGGTGTTTGATGTGTGCTTTACTAGTGTTTATAGCAACCCCTCGGTATTTGGTACTGGTTCAGTTGCTAAGAGTAGTAACTCGAAACGGGAGTTGCAGAATAAACAGAAACTAGTTAAGGGTGAAGTGATGATGTGTGTTGAAAGTAGTTTCAAGATTGATATGATCATCATCGCACACTCCCTATTCTTTCGGGATTAGTGTTGAACCTAAATAAATGTTATTTGGTGTTTGCGTTGAGCATGAATATGATTTGATCATGTTTATTGGAATACGGTTATTCATTTAAGTAAGACAATAAACTGTTGTTCTATTTACATGAATAAAACCTTATATGGTTACACACCCAATGAAAATGGTTCATTGGATCTCGATCGTAGTGATACACATATTCATAATATTGATGCCAAAAGATGCAAAGTTAATAATGATAGTGCAACTTATTTGTGGCACTGCCGTTTGGGTCATATCGGTGTAAAGCGCATGAAGAAACTCCATAAAGATGGATTTTCGGAATCACTTGGTTATGAATCACTTGATGCTTGCGAACCGTGCCTTTTGGGCAAGATGACTAAAACTCCGTTCTTCGGAACAATGGAACGAGTTACTGACTTGTTGGAAATAATACATACCGATGTATGCGATCCAATGAGTGCTGTTGCTCGTGGCAAGCATCGTTGTTTTCTGACCTTCACAAGATGATTTGAGCAGATATGGGTATATCTACTTGATGAAACATAAGTCTGAAATAGTTGAAAGGTTCAAAGAATTTCAGAGTGAAGTGGAAAAATCATCGTAACAAGAAAATAAAGTTTCTGCGATCTGATCGCGGAGACAAATATTTGAGTTACGAGTTTGGTCTTCAATTAAAACAATGTGGAATAGTTTCACAGCTCACGCCACCTGGAACACCACATCGTTATGGTGTGTCCGAACGTCGTAACCGCACTTTATTTGATATGGTGCGATCTATGATATCTCTTTACCACTATCGTTTTGGGGTTATGCATTAGAGACAGCTGCATTCACGTTTTAAAATAGGGCACCATCTAAATCCGTTGAGACGACACTGTATGAACTATGGTTTAGCAGTAAACCTAACCTGTTGTTTCTTAAAGTTTGGGGCTGCGATGCTTATGTGAAAAAGTTTCATCCTGATAAGCTCGAACCCAAATCGGAGAAGTGCGTCTTCATACCCAAAGGAAATTGTTGGGTACACCTTCTATCACAGATCCGAAGGCAAGACATTCGTTGCTAAAATGGATCCTTTCCAGAGAAGGAGTTTCTCTCGAAAGAAGTGAGTGGGAGGAAAGTAGAACTTGACGAGGTAACTGTACCTGCTCCCTTACTGGAAAGTAGTTCATCACAGAAAACTGTTTCAGTGACACCTACACCAGTTAGTGAGGAAGCCAATGATAATGATCATGAAACTTCAGATCAAGATACTACTGAACTTCGTAGATCAACCAGAGTAAGATCCGCACCAGAGTGGTACGGTAATCCTGTTCTGGAGGTCATGCTACTAGATCATGATGAACCTACGAACTATGAAGAAGCGATGATGAGCCCAGATTCCGCAAAGTGGCTAGAAGCCATGAAATCTGAGATGGGATCCATGTATGAGAACAAAGTATGGACTTTGGTTGACTTGCCCGATGATCGACAAGCGATTGAGAATAAATGGATCTTTAAGAAGAAGACTGACGCTGATGGTAATGTTACTGTCTACAAAGCTAGACTTGTCGAAAAAGGTTTTTGACAAAGTTCAAGGTGTTGAATACAATGAGATTTTCTTACTCGTATCGATGCTTAAAAGTCTGTCCGAATCATGTTAGCAATTGCCGCATTTTATGATTATGAAATTTGGCAGATGGATGTCAAAACTGCATTCCTGAATGGATTTCTGGAAGAAGAGTTGTATATGATGCAACCGAAAGGTTTTGTCGATCCAAAGGGAGCTAACAAAGTGTGCAAGCTCCAGCGATCCATTTATGGACTGGTGCAAGAATCTCGGAGTTGGAATATACGCTTTGATAAGTTGATCAAAGCATATAGTTATTGTACAGACTTACAGTGAAGCCTGTATTTACAAGAAAGTGAGTGGGAGCACTACAACATTTCTGATAAGTATATGTGAATGACATATTGTTGATCGGAAATAATGTAGAATTATTCTGCAAAGCATGAAAGGATACTTGAATAAAAGTTTTTCAAAGAAAGACCTTGGTGAAGCTGCTTACACATTGAGCATCAAGATCTATATAGATAGATGAAGACGCTTGATAAGATTTTTTCAATGAATACATACCTTGATAAATTTTTGAAATAGTTCAAAATGGAACAGTCAAAGAAGGAGTTCTTGCCTGTGTTGCAAGGTGTTAAGTTGAGTAAGACTCAAAGCCCAACCACGGCAGAAAATAGAAAGAGAATGAAAGTCATTCCCTATGCCTCAGTCATAGGTTCTATAAAGTATGCCATGCTGTATACCAGATCTATTGTATGCCATACCACTGAGTTTGGCAAGGGAGTACAATAGTGATCTAGGAGTAGATCACTGGAGAGCGGTCAAAATTGTCCTTAGTGGAATAAGGATATGTTTCTCGATTATGGAAAAAGGTTCGTCGTAAAAGGTTACGCCGATACAAGTTTTGGCACTGATCCAGATGACTCTAAGTCTTAATCTGGATACATATTGAAAGTGGGAGCAATTAGCTAGAGTAGCTCCGTGCAGAGCATTGTTGACATAAATATTTGCAAAATACTTACGGATCTGAATGTGACAGACCCGTTGACTAAGATTCTCTCACAAGCAAAACATGATCGCACCTTAGTACTCCTTGGGTGTTAATCACATAGCGATGTGAACTAGATGACTGAATCTAATAAAACCCTATGGGTGTTAATCACATGGTGATGTGAACTATTGCTGTTAAATCACATGGCGATGTGAACTAGATTATTGACTCTAGTGCAAGTGGGAGACTGAAGGAAATATGCCCTAGAGGCAATAATAAAGTTATTATTTATTTCCTTATATCATGATAAATGTTTATTATTCATGCTAGAATTGTATTAACCGGAAACATAATACATGTGTGAATACATAGACAAACAGAGTGTCACTAGTATGCCTCTACTTGACTAGCTCGTTAATCAAAGATGGTTATGTTTCCTAACCATAAACAATGAGTTGTTATTTGATTAACGAGGTCACATCATTAGTAGAATGATCTGATTGACATGACCCATTCCATTAGCTTAGCACCCGATCGTTTAGTATGTTGCTATTGCTTTCTTCATGACTTATACATGTTCCTATGACTATGAGATTATGCAACTCCCGTTTGCCGGAGGAACACTTTGGGTGCTACCAAACGTCACAATGTAACTGGGTGATTATAAAGGAGCATTACAGGTGTCTCCAAAGGTAGATGTTGGGTTGGCGTATTTCGAGATTAGGATTTGTCACTCCGATTGTCGAAGAGGTATCTCTGGGCCCTCTCGGTAATGCACATCACATAAGCCTTGCAAGCACTGCAACTAATATGTTAGTTGTGAGATGATGTATTACGGAACGAGTAAAGAGACTTGCCGGTAACGAGATTGAACTAGGTATTGGATACTGACGATCAAATCTCGGGCAAGTAACATACCGATGACAAAGGGAACAACGTATGTCGTTATGCGGTCTGACCGATAAAGATCTTCGTAGAATATGTAGGAGCCAATATGGGCATCCAGGTCCCGCTATTGGTTATTGACCGGAAACGTGTCTTGGTCATGTCTACATTGTTCTCGAACCCGTAGGGTCCGCACGCTTAAGGTTTCGATGACAGTTATATTATGAGTTTATGAGTTTTGATGTACCGAAGGAGTTCGGAGTCCCGGATGAGATCGGGGACATGACGAGGAGTCTCGAAATGGTCGAGACGTAAAGATCGATATATTGGACGACTATATTCGGAGTTCGGAAAGGTTCCGAGTGATTCGGGTATTTTCCGGAGTACCGGGGAGTTACGGGAATACGGAGAAGAGTATTGGGCCTTGATGGGCTTTAGCGGGAAGAGGAGAAAAAGGCTGCGCCCCCCCTCCCCTCTAGTCCGAATTGGACTAGGGAAAAGGGGGCCGGCCACCTCTCCTTCTCCTCCTATTCCTTCTCCCTTCCTCCCCTCTTGGTGGACTCCTACTAGGACTTGGAGTCCTAGTAGGACTCCCCACCCTGGCCGCACCTCTGCCTTGGCCGGCCTCCTCCTCCTCCATCCTTTATATACTGAGGCAAGGGGCACCCCATGGACACACAAGTTGACACAAGTTGATCCTCGTGATCGATTCCTTAGCCGTGTGCGGTGCCCCCTGCCACCACATTCCTCGATAATACTGTAGCGGAGTTTAGGCGAAGCCCTGCTGCTGTAGTTCATCAAGATCGTCACCACGCCGTCGTGCTGACGGAACTCTTCCCCGACACTTTGCTGGATCAGAGTCCGGGGATCTTCATCGAGCTGAACGTGTGCTCGAACTCGGAGGTGTCGTAGTTTCGGTGCTTGATCGGTTGGATCGTGAAGACGTACGACTACTTCCTCTACGTCGTGTCATCGCTTCCGCAGTCAGTCTGCGTAGGGTACGTAGACAACACTCTCCTCTCGTTGCTATGCATCACATGATCCTGTGTGCGCGTAGGAAAATTTTTGAAATTACTACGAAACCCAACAATTCGGACACCGAATAATTATCGGAGTGCCGGGGGGTTATCGGAACCCCCGGCGGAACTAATGGGCCAACATGGGCCTTGTGAGAGAGAGGAGGGGCCATAGGGTTGGTCGCGCCCCCCCCCCTTGGGAGTCCGAATTGGACAAGGAGGGGGGCACCCCCTCTTTCCCTCCCTCTCTCCCTCTCTTTCCTTCCCCCTCCTTCTTCCTAGTTGGACTAGGAACAGGGGAGTCCTACTCCTACTAGAAGGAGGACTCCTCCCTCTCCTTGGCGCGCCCCAAGGCCGGCCGGCCTCCCCCCTTGCTCCTTTATATACAGGGGCAGGGGGCACCCTAGAACACACAAGTTGATTATTTCCAGCCGTGTGCGGTGCCCCCCTCCACCATAATCCACCTCGGTCATATCGTAGCGGTGCTTAGGCGAAGCCCTGTTCTGGCAGCATCATCATCACCGTCATCGCGCCATCATGCTGATGAAGCTCTCCCTCGACACTCTGCTGGATCATGAGTTCTTGGGACGTCACCGAGCCGAGCGTGTGCAGATCACGGAGGTGTCGTACTTTCGGTGCTAGGATCGGTCGATCGTGAAGACGTACGACTACATCAACCGCGTTGTCATAATGCTTCCGCTTACGGTCTATTAGGGTACGTAGACAACACTCTCCCCTCTCGTTGCTATGCATCACCATGATCTTGCGTGTGCGTAGGAATTTTTTGGAATTACTACGTTCCCCAACAGTGGCATCCGAGCCAGGTTTATGCGTAGATGTTATATGCACGAGTAGAACACAAAGGAGTTGTGGGCGTGGGTATATACATATTGCTTGCCGTCACTAGTTGATTCTTGATTCAGCGGCATTGTTGGATGAAGTGGCCCAGACCGACATTACGCGTACGCTTACGCGAGACTGGTTCTACCGACGTGCTTCGCACACAGGTGGCTAGTGGGTGTCTGTTTCTCCAGCTTTAGTTGAATCAGATTCAATGAACAAGGTTCTTTCTGATGCGTAGGTTTTTGATGTGTGGGTAAGAATGGTTCTTGCTCAGCCCATAGCATCCACGTAAAACTTGCAACTACAAAGTAGAGGATGTCAACTTGTTTTTGCAGGGCATGTTGTGATGTGATATGGTCAAGACATGATGTTAAATTTTATTGTATGTGATGACCATGTTTTGTAACAGAGTTATCGGCAACTAGTAGGAGCCATATGGTTGTTGCTTTATTGTATGAAAGGCAATCGCCATGTAATTGCTTTACTTTATCACTAAGCGGTAGCGATAGTCGTAGAAGCAATAGTTGGCGAGACGACAACGATGCTTCGATGGAGATCAAGGTGTCAAGCCGGTGACGATGGTGATCATGACGGTGCTTTGGAGATGGAGATCAAAGGCACAAGATGATGATGGCCATATCATATCACTTATATTGATTGCATGTGATGTTTATCCTTTATGATTCTTATTTTGCTTAGTCAGACGGTAGCATTATAAGATGATCTGTCACTAAATTTCAAGGTATAAGTGTTCTCCCTGAGTATGCGTCGTTGCTTCAGTTCATCGTGCCGAGACAACACGTGATGATCGGGTGTGATAAGCTCTACGTTCACATACAATGGGTGCAAGCCAGTTTTGCACACATGTAATACTCGGTTTAAACTTGACGAGCCTAGCATATGCAGATATTACCTCGGAACACTGAGACCGAAAGGTCGAGTGTGAATCATATAGTAGATATGATCAACATAGTGATGTTCACAATTGAAAACTACTCCATCTCACGTGATGATCGGACATGGTTTAGTTGATATGGATCACGTGATCACTTAGATGATTAGAGGGATGTCTATCTAAGTGGGAGTTCTTAAGTAATTTGATTAATTGAACTTTAATTTATCATGAACTTAGTACCTGACAGTATTTTGCATGTCTATGTTGTCGTAGATAGATGGCCCGTGCTGTTGTTCCTAGAGAAAGTTGATACGTCTCCAACGTATCTATAATTTTTGATTGTTCCATGCTATTATATTATCTGTTTTGGATGTTAATGGGCTTTATTTTACACTTTTATATTATTTTTGGGACTAACCTACTAACCCAAGGCCCAGTGCAAATTGTTGTTCTTTTGCCTATTTCAGTGTTTCGCAGAAAAGGAATATTAAACGGAATCCAAACGGAATGAAACCTTTGGGAACGTGATTTTTGGAACAAACATGATCCAGAGGACTTGGAGTGGACGTCAAGAAACGAACGAGGAGTCCACGAGGCAGGGGGCGTGCCTACCCCCCTCGTGGGCCCCTCGTGGCTCAACCGACCTATTTCTTCCTCCTATATATACTCGTATACCCTGAAAATATCGAGGAGCACCACGAGACCCTATTTCCACCGCCGCAACCTTCTGTACCCAAGATATCCCATCTTGGGGCCTTTTCCGGAGCTCCGCTGGAGGGGGCAACGATCATGGAGGGCCTCTACATCAACTCCATGGCCCTTCCGATGATCTGTGAGTAGTTTACTCCAGAACTTCGGGTCCACAGTTATTAGCTAGATGGCTTCTTCTCTCTCTTTGGATCTCAATACAAAGTTCTCCTCGATCTTCTTGAAGATCTATTTGATGTAACTCTTTTTGCGGTGTGTTTGTCGAGATCTGATGAATTGTGGGTTTATGATCAAGTCTATCTATGAACAATATTTGATTCTTCTCTGAAATCTTTTATGCATGATTGGTTATCTTTGCAAGTCTCTTCGAATTATCAGTTTGGTTTGGCCTACTAGATTGATCTTTCTTGCAATGGGAGAAGTGCTTAGCTTTGGGTTCAATCTTGCGGTGCTCGATCCCAGTGACAGAAAGGGAAACGACACGTATTGTATTGTTGCCATCGAGGATAAAAAGATGGGGTTTATATCATATTGCTTGAGTTTATCCCTCTACATCATGTCATCTTACCTAATGTGTTACTCTGTTCTTATGAACTTAATACTCTAGATGCATGCTGGATAGCGGTCGATGTGTGGAGTAATAGTAGTAGATGCAGGCAGGAGTTGGTCTACTTGTCACGGACGTGATGCCTATATACATGATCATGCCTAGATATTCTCATAATTATTCGCTTTTCTATCAATTGCTCGACAGTAATTCGTTCACCCACCGTAATACTTATGCTATCTTGAGAGAAGCCACTAGTGAAACCTATGGCCCCCGGGTCTATTTTCCATCATATAAGTTTCCATCCTATTTTATTTTGCGATCTTTACTTTCAATTTATATCATCAAATCACCAAAAATATTTATCTTATTATTATTATCTCTATCAGATCTCACTCTCGTAAGTGACCCTGAAGGGCTTGACAACCCCTTTATCGCGTTGGTTGCGAGGTTTTTATTTTTTGTGTAGGTACGACGGACTTGCATGTGGCCTCCTACTGGATTGATACCTTAGTTCTCAAAAACTGAGGGAAATACTTACGCTACTTTGCTGCATCACCCTTTCCTCTTCAAGGGAAAACCAACACGGTGCTCAAGAGGTAGCAAGAAGGATTTCTGGCACCGTTGGCGGGGAGTCTATGCACAAGTCAAGACATACCAAGTACCCATCACAAACTCTTATCCCTCGCATTACATTATTTTCCATTTGCCTCTCATTTTCCTCTCCCCCACTTCACCCTTGCCATTTTATTCGCCCTCTTTTTCCGTTCGCCTCTTTCCCGTTTGCTTTGATGTCTTACTTGGCTCGTTTGCTCGTTTGGTTGGAATAGTTGCTAAACAGAGAACCTAAGATCTATGGATCCTCATCCTCTTGCTAATCTTTTTAAGAGATCCAATTATGATGAACCAATTGCTAGTGAGTTTTGTGCACTTGATTATCTTTATGAAGTTTTGCTTGAAATTCGTGAATCTGAAAATTGTGATGAAGTACTTTATGGAGTGATTCACGATATATCTTTGAATAAAAAACATTATTGCAATTATGATAGTATAAATTCTATTAATGTCAATTGTGCTTATAATATGCAAAACCATAAGCTTGGGGATGCTAGTTTTGATATGTCTACTACTTGTTGCAATGATCATGATTGGGGTGATTCTTCTTTTGATCTTGAAAATTTATTTAAGCCCCATGATGAATATGAGATTGATTATAATGTTTGCAATAATATTTAAAGTGGGTTTGGAAGAGTGTCAACTTTAGATCCCACATATTTTGAGAATGTTCAATCTTATGAAGTTTTTGATAAAGGTGGGTTTGGAGAGGTCATGACTTTAGCTAATGTTAATCCCACTATTTTGGAAGAGTGTCAACTTTGCAAACATGTGGATCGTGTTAAGAATATGTTTTTTATAGCTATATCGTTGAATTTGATTATGATCCTACATGTAATTATTATGATAGAGGAAAATATGGTGGTAGAAATTTTCATGTTACTAAATTACCTCTCGTTATGTTGAGATTGCTATTGTTTCTTTCCGCCTCCTTGCATATGGTAGTTTTTGCTTGCCTTGATAATTTGTTTTCCTATAAGATGCCTATTCATAGAAAGTATGTTAGACTTATATGTATTTTTCACGTGTTTTATGATGCTCTCTTTGTGCTTCAATTCTTGTCTTTCATGTGAGCATCGTTGAAATCTTATGCCTAGCTAAAAGGCTTTAAAGAAAAGCGCTTGTTGGGAGACAACCAATATTTTTAATTGCTGTTATTCAATAAATAATTCATATATCCTCTTTTTATATGTGGTTTTATGCTTTTAATTAGTGTTTGTGCCAAGTAGAACCTTTGGTAAGACTTGGGGAAAGTCTTTGCGATCTTGCTGTAAAAAACAGAAACTTTAGCGCTCACGAGATTTGCTGCCATTTTTTACTGGAGAGAGATATTTAGTTAATTATTTTTGAATATGATTAATATATAAATTCCCCACGTCCAGCAATTTATTTTAGAATTTTGGGGTTCCATAAGTATTCAAAACCTACAGATTACTACAGACTGTTCTATTTTTGACAGATTCTGTTTTTCGCGTGTTGTTTGCTTATTTTGATGAATCTATGGCTAGTGATAGGTTTATGAACCATAGAGAAGTTGGAATATAGTAGGTTTAAAACCAATATAAATAAAGAATGAGTTCATTACAGTACCTTGAAGTGGTGGTTTGTTTTCTTTTAGTAACGGAGCTCATGAGATTTTCTGTTTAAGTTTTGTGTTGTGAAGTTTTCAAGTCTTGGGTAAAGATTTGATGGATTATGGAACAAGGAGTGGCAAGAGCCTAAGATTGGGGATTCCAAAGGCACGCTAAGGTAAAATCCAAGGACAACCAAAAGCCTAAGCTTGGGGATGCCCCGGAAGGCATCCCCTCTTTCGTCTTTGTCCATTAGTAACTTTACTTGGAGCTATATTTTTATTCACCACATGATATGTGTTTTGCTTGGAGCGTCTTGTATGATTTGAGTATTTGCTTTTTAGTTTACCACAATAATCCTTGCTGTACACACCTTCTGGGAGAGACATACATGAATCGGAATTTATTAGAATACTCTATGTGCTTCACTTATACCTTTTGAGCTAGATAATTTTGCTCTAGTGCTTCGCTTATATCTTTTAGAGCACGGTGGTGGTTTTATTTTATAGAAATTATTGATCTCTCATACTTCACTTATATTATTTTTAGAGGCCCTTAGGACATCATGGTAATTTGCTTTGGTTATGAATTTAGTCCTAATATGATAGGCATCCAAGATCGATATAATAAAAACTTTCATAAAAAGTGCATTGAGTACTAGGAGAAGTTTGATACTTGATAATTGTTTTCAGATATAAAGGTGGTAATATTAGAGTGTTCTAGTTGAGTAGTTGTTAATTTGAGAAATACTTGTGTTGAAGTTTGCAAGTCTTGTAGCATGCACATATGGTGACCGTTGTATAACAAATTTGAAACATGAGGTGTTATTTGATTGTCTTCCTTATGAGTGGCGGTCGGGGACGAGCGATGGTCTTTTCCTACCAATCTATCCCCCTAGGAGCATGCACGTAATGCTTGGTTTTTTACGACTTGTAGATTTTTGCAATAAGTATGTGAGTTCTTTATGACTAATGTTGAGTCCATGGATTATACGCACTCTCACCGTTCCATCATTGCTTGCCTCTTCGGTACCGTGCATTGCCCTTTCTCACCTTGAGAGTTGGTGCAAACTTCGTCGGTGCATCCAAACCCCGTGATATGATACGCTCTGTCACACATAAACCTCCTTATATCTTCCTCAAAATAGCCACCATACCTACCTATTATGGCATTTCCATAGCCATTCCGAGATATATTGCCGTGCAACTTTCCACCGTTCCATTTATCATGACACACATCATCATTGTCATATTGCCTTGCATGATCATGTAGTTGACATCATATTTGTGGCAAAGCCACTGTTCATAATTTTTCATACATGTTACTCTTGATTCATTGCCCTTCCCGGTACACCGTCGGAGGCATTCATATAGAGTCATACTTTGTTCTAGTATCGAGTTGTAATCATTGAGTTGTAAATAAATAGAAGTGTGATGATCATCATTAATAGAGCATTGTCCCAAATAAAAAAATGAGGAATTCTAAATAAAAAAAGTAAGGCCCAAAAATTAAAAAAATTAAAAATTAAAAATAAAAAGGGGCAATGCTACTATCCTTTTTTCCACACTTGTGCTTCAAAGTAGCACCATGATCTTTATGATAGAGAGTCGCTTGTTTTGTCACTTTCATATACTAGTGGGAATTTTTCATTATAGAACTTGGCTCGTATATTCCAACAATGGGCTTCCTCAAATGCCCTAGGTCTTCGTGAGCAAGCAAGTTGGATGCACACCCACTTAGTTTCTTTTATTGAGCTTTCATACATTTATAGCTCTAGTGCATCTGTTGCATGGCAATCCCTACTCCTTGCATCGACATCAATAGATGGGCATCTCCCTAGCCCATTGATTAGCCGCGTCGATGTGAGACTTTCTCCTTTTTTGTCTTCTCACATAACCTCCATCATCATATTCTATTCCACCCATAGTGCTATATCCATGGCTCACGCTCATGTATTCCGTGAAATTTGAAAAAAAGTTTGAGATTACTAAAGTGTGAAACAATTGCTTGGCTTGTCATCGGGGTTGTGCATGATGAGAGCATTCTTGTGTGACGAAAATAGAGCATGACCAAACTATATGATTTTGTAGGGATGAACATTCCTTTGCCATGTTATTTTGAGAAGACACAATTGCTTAGTTAGTATGCTTGAAGTATTATTATTTTTATGTCATTATTAAACTTTTGTCTTGAATCTTCCCGATCTGAATATTCATGCCACAATAAATAGAATTACATTGAGAATTATGTTAGGTAGCATTCCACATCAAAAATTCTGTTTTTATCATTTACCTACTCGAGGACAAGCAGGAATTAAGCTTGGGGATGCTTGATATGTCTCCAACTTATCTATAATTTTTTATTGTTCCATGCTATTATATTATCTGTTTTGGATGTTAATGGGCTTTATTTTACACTTTTATATTATTTTTGGGACTAACCTACTAACCCAAGGCCTAGTGCAAATTGCTGTTTTTTGCCTATTTCGGTGTTTCGCAGAAAAGGTATATCAAACGGAATCCAAACGGAATGAAATCTTCGGGAACGTGATTTTTGAAACAAACGTGATCCAGAGGACTTGGAGTGGACGTCAAGAAACGAACGAGGAGTCCACGAGGCAGGGGGCGTGCCTACCCCCCTAGGCGTGCCCTCCCCCCTCATGGGCCCCTCGTGGCTCAACCGACCTACTTCTTCCTCCTATATATACTCATATACCCTAAAAACATAGAGGAACACCACGAAACCCTATTTGCACCCCCGCAACCTTATATATCCAAGAGATCCCATCTTGGGGCCTTTTCCGAAGCTCCGCCCGAGGGAGCAACGATCATGTAGGGCCTATACATCAACTCCATGGCCCTTCCGATAATGTGTGAGTAGTTTACTTCAGACCTTCGGGTCCATAGTTATTAGCTAGATGGATTCTTCTCTCTCTTTGGATCTCAATACAAAGTTCTCCTTGATCTTCTTGGAGATCTATTCGATGTAACTCTTTTTGCGGTGTGTTTGTCGAAATCTGATGAATTGTGGGTTTATGATCAAGTCTATCTATGAACAATATTTGATTCTTCTCTGAAATCTTTTATGCATGATTGGTTATATTTGCAAGTCTCTTCGAATTATCAGTTTGGTTTGGCCTACTAGATTGATCTTTCTTGCAATGGGAGAAGTGCTTAGCTTTGGGTTCAATCTTGTGGTGCTCGGTCCCAGTGACAGAAAGGGAAACGACACGTATTGTATTGTTGCCATCGAGGATAAAAAGATGGGGTTTATATCATATTGCTTGAGTTTATCCCTCTACATCATGTCATCTTACCTAATGTGTTACTCTGTTCTTACGAACTTAATACTCTAGATGCATGTTGGATAGTGGTCGATGTGTGGAGTAATAGTAGTAGATGAAGGCAGGAGTCGGTCTACTTGTCACGGATGTGATGTCTATATACATGATCATGCCTAGATATTCTCATAATTATTCGCTTTTCTATCAATTGCTCGACAGTAATTTGTTCACCCACCGCAATACTTATGCTATCTTGAGAGAAGCCACTAGTGAAACCTATGGCCCCGGGTCTATTTTCCATCATATAAGTTTCCAATCTATTTTATTTTGCAATCTTTACTTTCAATTTATATCATAAAAACACCAAAAATATGTATCTTATTATTATTATCTCTATCAGATCTCACTCTCGTAAGTGACCATGAAGGGCTTGACAACCCCTTTATCGCGTTGGTTGCGAGGTTCTTATTTGTTTGTGTAGGTATGAGGGACTTGCGTGTGGCATCCTACTGGATTGATATCTTGGTTCTCAAAAACTGAGGGAAATACTTACGCTACTTTGCTGCATCACCCTTTCCTCTTCAAGGGAAAACTAATGCAGTGCTCAAGAGGTAGCAAAAGCTAAGTTGAAAGATGATGATAGCAACTACACGGACTGGGTCCGTAACTTGAGGATTATCCATATTGCTGCACAGAAGAATTACGTCCTAGAAGCACCGCTAGGTGACAAACCTGCTACAGGAGCAACACCAGATGTTATGAACGTCTGGCAGAGCAAAGCTGATGACTACTCGATAGTTCAGTGTGCCATGCTTTACGGCTTAGAACCGGGACTTCAACAACATTTTGAACGTCATGGAGCATATGAGATGTTCCAGGAGTTGAAGTTAATGTTTCAAGAAAATGCCCAAATGGTCCAAGAGCTTCGTGATGAACTATAATATGCAAGGGATGGATAAGACAATTCCTGAGCTCTTCGCAATGCTAAAGGCTGCGGAGGTAGAAATCAAGAAGTTGCATCAAGTGTTGATGGTTGACAAGACCACCAGTTTCAAGAAAAAGGGTAAAGGGAAGAAGGGGAAATTCAAGAAGAACAACAAGCGAGTTATTGCTCAAGTGAAGAAACCCAAGTATGGACCTAAGCCTGAGACTGAGTGCTTCTACTACAAAGGAACTGGTCACTGGAAGCGGAACTGCCCCAAGTATTTGGCGGAGAAGAAGGATGGCAAAGTGAAGGGTATATTTGATATACATGTTATTGATGTGTACCTTACTAGTGCTCGGAGTAGTGCCTGGGTATTTGATACTAGTTCAGTTTCTAACATTTGCAACTTGAAACAGGGCTACGGATTAAGCGAAGATTGGCCAAGGACAAGGTGACGATGCGCATGGGAAATGGTTCCAAAGTCGATGTGATCGTCGTCGGCACGCTACCTCTACATCTACCTTCGGGATTAGTTTTAGACCTAAATAATTGTTATTTGGTGCCAGCGTTGAGCATGAACATTATATCTGGATCTTGTTTATGCAAGACGGTTATTCATTTAAATAAGAGAATAATGGTTGTTCTATTTATATGAGTAATATCTTTTATGGTCATGCACCCTTGATGAGTGGTCTATTTTTACTAAATCTTGATAGTAGTGATACACATGTTCATAGTATTGAAGCCAAAAGATGCAGAGTTGATAATGATAGTACAACTTATTTGTGGCACTGCCGTTTAGGTCATATTGGTGTAAAGCGCATGAAGAAACTCCATTCTGATGGACTTCTGGAATCACTTGATTATGAATCACTTGGTACTTGCGAACCATGCCTCATGGGCAAGATGACTAAAACTCCGTTCTTCGGAACAATGGAGCGGGCAATAGAGTTATTGGAAATCATACATACTGATGCATGTGGTCAAATGAACATTGAAGCTCACGGTGGATATCGTTATTTTCTCACACATATGATTTGAGTAGATATGGGTATATCTACTTAATGAAACATAAGTCTGAAACATTTGAAAAGTTCAAAGAATTTTAGAGTGAAGTGGAAAATCATCGTAACAAGAAAATCAAGTTTCTGCGATCTGATCGTGGAGGTGAATATTTGAGTTATGAGTTTGGACTTCATTTGAAACAATGCGTAATAGTTTCGCAACTCATGCCACCTAGAACACTACAACGTAATGGTGTGTCTGAACGTCGTAACCGCACTTTATTAGATATGGTATGATCTATGATGTCTCTCACAGATTTTCTGCTATCGTTTTGGGGTCATGCTTTAGAGACGACTGCATTCACGTTAAATAGGGCACCATCTAAATCCGTTGACACGACACCTTATGAACTATGGTTTGGCAAGAAACCCAAGTTGTCATTTCTTAAAGTTTGGGGCTGCGATGCTTATGTGAAGAAACTTCAACCTGATAAGCTCGAACCCAAATCGGAGAAATGTGTCTTCATAGGATACCCAAAAGAGACTGTTGGGTACACCTTCTATCATAGATCCGAAGGCAAGATATTCGTTGCTAAGAATGGGTCCTTTCTAACCATGTGAATGATAACACTCAGAACTCACATTTACTCAAATCAATGGAATAATTAACTAGCGAGCAATAATAACATATCTCAAATGCCGACAATTTGTCAAAATAATCATTGATATAATATGATAACATGGTATCTCGCTAGCCTTTTCCGAGAACGCAAAACATAAATGCAGAGCACCTCTGAAGTTCAAGCAACGTTAAAACATTGTAATTCAGGGTAGAAGAGATCCAGCCATGCTCACATCCAACATTAACTAGACTCAATGCATGTTAAACTAATAATGACAATAGCACTCTCTATGTTGGTGCTTGAATGAGAAGGTGATGACTCAACAATAAAAGTAAATAGAAAGGCCCTTCATAGAGGGAAGTAGAGATTTGTAGCGGTGCCAGAGCTCCAAGCTTAACACAGAGATGAATACATTTTTGAGTGGTGTGCTTTTCCTTTTAACGTCACGACAAAGGATTTCAATATCTTCAATGCTAAACACATTATCGGCAGTTCCCATGCGGAAATTAAAAGTTTACTCCCCCGCAACCATATATACAAACACAAGCCATGGCTAGCCGAATCCACGGGTGCCCTCCAAACAATCAACTTTCCAAGGGGAGTTTGTTTTATATTTTTATTTATTTTTGTTTAAAGGAATGGGCATCCCAAGTACCGGCCTATCTCGTGCAATGACAAGTGAATAAACACCCATCATGAGAATAACCTACTTAGCATGGAAGATATTGACCACCCCGTCGCTCCATGGGCGGTACGGACACACAAAACAGATGTTTATTTGAATGATTAGAGATGGCACGTGCAAATTTAATTGGAGCGGCATGGTAATACCGTATATAGGTAGATATGGTGGACTCTTTTGGAACAACTTTACCGTTTTAGGATTTTGGATGCACAAGCAATATTTCCGCTTAGTACAGGCGAAGGCTAGCAAATAGATTGAGAAGCGACCAACTAGAGAGCGACAACAGTAATCATGCATTGCGAATAATTAGCATTGAATACTAGCATGAGTGGGATATAAACACCGTAAACATAAATATCACAAAGGCCCCTTGGTTTTGAATCAACTGCATGTTTGAACATGTGCCAAGTTAAGCCACTTGAATCATTCAAAGGAGGATAAAATACTAACATACTACATTATAAACCATTTTAATGCATGTTGACACTCAAGATAAATCATTATACACTCCTAGCTACTTAAGCATTGCATGAGCAACAATAATCTCTAATTGTCATCACAAACATTTTTACTCATAATATGCGGAATCGAGGATACCGAGTCAAACATATTTACAAAAACAAAAACAAGAAGAGTTCATACCAACTTTTCTTTGCCGCAATCACTTCATCAAATCATTGTCATTATTGCCTTTCACTTGTACAACTGAATGATGTGGAAATAATAATGCAATAGTGTCGTGGACTAAGATGAAATCCGCAAACATTTTATTCATAGGAGAAGACAAGGAAATATTGTCCCTTCATTAGATTAACAACAAGGTATATAAGGGTCACCCATCAATTGTTACAAAGTCTTCTCCTTAAGATGACTGAAAAGAAAGAAGATAAGTTCGGAGAAACACACTAAAATATTTTTGGAGTTTTTAGTTTTTCCAAAGAAAGTGAACTAAAGAAGAAAAACAAAAAGTGAGAAAAACTATTTACAAGAGAGATCCCAACAGACAAAAGAAGAAACGAGAAATCTTTTTGGATTTTCTTTTAATACTACAAAGTAACTAACTAAGAAAGGAAAACCAAAAGAGGTGAGAAATATTTTTGGAATTTTTCAAAAAAATCAAACACACAAAAGGAAAGCAAAATAAAGCTAAACATGGATATACAATGAAAACGATGGACACAGGCAAGTAGAATGAAGGTGTGATACATGAATGTAATGTTGGTGAGAATACGTACTTCCCCAAGCTTAGGCTTTTGGCCTAACTTTGTAATCACCACCCGAGGAATCCATCAAGTCCATTAGGGAAACGGTCGGGCTCGACACTCGAGTGTCCCAATCCTGGGCCTCGTTCTCTGCAGTAGCCATCTCATTCTTGTAAGCAATAATGTCATTGAGAAATATAGTGTGCCCGTGCCTAGCATGAGAATCAAACAAAGAGGGTAAAAGCAACGAAATAATCTCATGAGTATCCTCACTAAATACCAAGTTAATGAATATGGTGAGGAGGCTCAGGGTTATCAATAAAGTGGTGATCTACCATGGACTGATGGCCTAAGTAGATCCTAGGTAGCATATAATCATAATGGCGTATGTCAACCTCGAAGCATCTCGCAAGGCGAGTAGCATAAATACCGCCATGAATTTTACCTCTAGTTCTATTAGTGTGTAGGCGGCATGCAATGATATCACCGTAAAGTGCACGACGTAAAATGGCGAGGTTAGGGCACTGATACCACCTTACTCTCTAGCAGTAAAACATTTTTCCTATATAAATAAAGCAAAGTAGTGCATGGTAGGAAAATGCAGGCTAGTAACTCGGGCTCTCAACACGCCCCTAGATTCTCCCATAGTAAAAGTAAGGAGGAAATCCTCGAACTCCTCTGGTAAAGGCTCCTCAATTCCCCCTCGAAGGGAATTAAGTATATCTCACAAAATTCAACAAGTGGTATCTCAAAGTGTTGAGCATATAAATCAAAGAGTACCATGGGAATATAAAGCCTATGCATGAAGTAGAAATTCTGCACAAAGAAATTTGTAAGGAGATGGTATTGGTCACAATCTATGAGGAAGTCGGTCAAACCGACATTTGACACGAGGTGTGCAAACTCTTGTTGAAAACTGGCTTCGTTCATGAAGGCATTGTGTGGCGACTCGCACGGCCGTACCTCCGTTCTACGAGGAAGGTGATGGTCCGGAGCACCTTCGGTGACTCCCTTGGGACTCCGACTCAAAGAACCTCTCTGGAAGAAGTTCATTTTCCTAAGAGAAAATTTATGAAATTTTTGGACCACAAAAATATGTTAACAAAACTTAACAAGATTGATAACAACTACTCATATAAGTGTCTAGAGGCTATATCAAGCATTCAAACTACTTAGAACCCAAAGAATTCAACATGCAAGCTCATTTTCAGTGGCACCAACTGTAGCGAAATAAACAAAATATAATCCATTAAAACAAAACTAATTGGACCAATGGAGGAGTCACATACCAAGGAGTAATCCCCCAAAATATTTTCAGAAACAGAGCTCCGAGCAAAGAGATCGAAATTCTTAGTTTTGGAAGCAAGAACAGAGAACATGAGCTACCACGTTTTTTTCTGCAGGAAGGAGATGAAGTGGGCAGGTGGACTAAGTGAGTGGGCGCATGTGGGCCCCACAAGGCAACACGATGCGCTAGGGGGTAGGCGTGTCCTGTTGCCTTGTGACCAATAGGTGCACCTCCTAGGGTGTGTTCGGTGCCAAAACTTCTTAAATATTCCGGAAAAATCATGTTAAAGTTTACTACATTCGAAGCACTTTTATTTTGGGTCATTTTTCCCTTATTTCATGGATGGTTCATAAAATAGGATAATCATGGTATTTTACTTGGCATTTTACTTTATTAAACTGCAAAAAATAGAGTAAACTATGATTACAGAAAGTTGTGCTTACAGAATTCATCGACCACATGCCCCTAAAAAAGACCCCATTAATAAGGAAATAATGGCATGCCAAGGGGGTGTGCATGCCCTGTTGCCTTGTGAGCAACTGGTGGCCCCCCTCCAATGGATCTTCATTCCAGTATTTTTTATTTATTCCATAAAAAAATCTTCGCAAAGTTTCATCCGATTCCGAGAACTTTTATTTCTGCACAAAAACAACACCATGGTCGTTCTGCTAAAAACAACGCTAGCCCGGGTTAGTTCCATTCAAATTGTGCAAATTAGAGTTCAAAACAAGAGCAAAAGTGTTTGGAAAAGTAGATACGATGGAGACATATCAGCGCCTTCTACGTGGCTCGCCTGCTGCCTCCTACGTCGGCCCGACCCTCCTTCAACTCCCGCTGCTAGGCCCTCCCACGGCAGGCACTGGCTACTCAGCCAACTCCTCCGACAATCGTGGGAACCAGAAGAAGGGGAAACAGAACCCTTCGGGTCAGGCCGGCTCCTCCTCCGGCGGTGGAGCGCCTGGCGGCTTCCTTCCTACTCCATGTCCAGCCGCTCCTTCTCTCACAGTGGCCGGCACCTTCCAGGGCATTCTTGGCGCACGCCCGCCGGCTCCTACCGAGACCCAAGCACACCCGACTAGAACCAACGCCATGCCATGACCATAGTGGGATTAGGCCGCCCTCATTGCCGCCCTGAACCAGATGTCACTACACCCGTGATGTCGCCTGAAGCTACGTTAGTATTTCCCTAAAGAGGAAGGGATGATGCAGCACATTGGCGGTAGGTATTTCCCTCAGATATGAAACCAAGGTTATAGAACCAGTAGGAGAACCAATCAACACAACGTAAACAGCCCCTGCACACAGATTACAAATCCTCGCAAACTGACGTGTTAAAGGGGTTGTCAATCCCTTTCGGGTAACGGTGCCATAAATTGGTGCGTGACGGGATAAAGTTGTAATAGATTGAATAAATATAACGCAAATAAAATAAAGTGCAGAAAAGTATTTTTTTGGTTTTTGGATTAATAGATCTGAAAATAAAAGCAAATAAAAATAGATCGCAAAGTCAAATAATATGAGAAAGAGATCCGGGGGCCGTAGGTTTCACTAGTGGCTACTAACGAGAAAAATAGCAAAGCGGTGGGTGAAAAATTTATTGTTGGGCAATTAATAGAACTTCAAATACTCATGACGATATCCAGGCAATGATCATTACATAGGCATCACGTCCAAGATTAGTAGACCGACTCCTACCTTCATCTACTACTATTACTCCACACATCGACCGCTATCCAGCATGCATCTAGTGTATTAAGTTCATGGAGAAACGGAGTAATGCAATAAGAACAATGACATGATGTAGACAAGATCTATCTATGTGGAGATAGACCCCATCGTTTTATCCTTAGTAGAAACGATACATACATGTTGTTTCCCTTTCTGTCACTGGGATCAAGCATCGTAAGATCGGACCCACTACAAAGCACCTCTTTCCATTGCAAGATAAATAGATCAAGTTGGCCAAACAAAACCCAAATATCGGAGAATAAATACGAGGCTATAAGAGATCATGCATAAAAAAGATCAAAGAAACTCAAATACTTTCATGGATATAAAAAGATAGATCTGATCATAAACTCAAAGTTCATCGTTACCAACAAACACACCGCAAAAGAGTTACATCATATGGATCTCCCAGAGACCATTGTATTGAGAATCAAGAGAGAGAGAGAGAGAGAGAGAGAGAGAGAGATGAAGCCATCTAGCTACTAAGTACGGACCAGAAGGACTACAAAGAACTACTCACGCATCATCGGAGAGGCACCAATGTAGGTGGTGAACCCCATCTGAGATGGTGTCTAGATTGGATCTGGTGGTTCTGGACTCTGCAGCAGCTGGATGAATATTTCATCGACTCCCCTAGGGTTCTGGAAATATTGGGGTATTCATAGAGCAAAGAGGCGGTTCGGGGGGCACTCGAGGTGGGCACAACCCACTAGGGCGCGCCTGGGCCTCCTGGCGTGCCCTGGTGGGTTGTGCCTCCCTCGGGGCACCCCCAGGCGCAACCAGGGCCCGTTGTGTTCCTTTTGTCCCATAAAAATTCTCTGTAAAGTTTCGTGGCATTTGGACTCCGTCTGATATTGATTTTCTGCGATGTAAAAAAACAGCAACTGGCACTTGGCACTATGTCAATAGGTTAGTACCAAAAAATGATATAAAATGACTATAAAGTTATTATAAAACATCCAAGATTGATAATATAATAGCATGGAATAATCAAAAAATATAGATACGTTGGAGACATATTAGCATCCCCAAGCTTAACTCCTACTCGTCCTCGAGTAGGGAAGTGATAAAAATAGAATTTTTGATGTGGAATGCCGCCGATCATGTCAGGTCATATTTGTTTATTTATTGCATGGACATTTGGACTTTTATATTGTCCAAAGCAATCGTCTAGTTTTGACATGATAATTTAAATACTCAAGCATATCAACAAGCAACCATGTCTTTCAAAATATCAATGCTAAAATAAGCTATCCCTAGCCCATCATGCTCAACCATTGATCCATTCATGAAACACACTCGCATATTAGCTATGTCCAATACTCAAGTACGATCATATTGCCTCCTCGTTGGTGCTTTTTATAAGAGAAGATGGAGACTCAAATTCAAAATAAAAATTGCATAAAGTAAAAGAAAGGCCCTTCGCAGAGGGAAGTAGGGATTTGTAGAGGTGCCAGAGCTCAAACGAAAAACTTAGAGATAAAAACATTTCGGGAGGTGTATCCATCCCACCAACGAAAACAACTTAGAGTTCCCAATACTTTCCATGCATAGATATATCATAGGCGGTTCCCAAACAGAAAATAAAGTTTATTCCTTTTTCCACCATACTTTCAATTTCCATGGCTAGCTGTATCCACAGTTGCCCTCCATACCAACACTTCCAAGGAATTTATTATTTGACAACATAAAGTAAATTCATTTTTTTTGCATTTCGGGACTATGCATCCCTAATACCTTTGCCTTACTCTCGTGCAATGACCAGTGAATAAACACTCATCTTGAGAATAACACATCTAGCATGGAAAATATTAGCCACCCCTCACCGCTCCGCGAGCGAAACAAACACACAAAAGAGAACTTTATTTTTTTAAAGTAGAGATGGCACATGCAAATTTGCTTAGAACGGCAAAAGAATACCACATATAGGTAGATATAGTGGACTGATGTGGCAAAACTGGTTAAAGATTTTTGGATGCACAACTAGTGATCATACTTAAAGCAAAATGAAGGCTAGCAAAAGATTGGGAAGCGACCAACTAAGAAATGAATAATTATCATAAGCGAGCATTAAGCATAACTAACACCGAATAATGCACCACAAGTAAGATATAATTTCATTGCATAACTATTGACTTTCGTGCTTGCATAGGGAATCACAAACCTTAATACCAATATTCTTACTAAAGCATAATTACTCATCAATATTACTCACATATCACATCATCATATCTAAAAACTATTACTAAGAATCAAGTTTATTTTGTCCAATGATCTTCATGAATTTTTTTATTATATCCTTATTGGATATCTATCACTTTGGGACTAATTTTCATATGTTGCTTTTGACAAGCTCAAATAAATACAAGTGAAGATCATGAGTATAATATTTCTTTCTCTCAAATTAATTTAAGTGAAGCAAGAGAGAATTTCTTGAAAATTTTACTAACTCTCAAATAAATCTAAGTTAAGCAAGAGAGTATTTCTTCAAAAATACTAAAGCACACCGTGCTCAAAAAGATAAGTGAAGCACTAGAGCAAGTCCATTGCTCATAAAAATTTAAGTGAAGCATAGAGAGAAATTCTAACAAGTCATGACATAATTTTGGCTCTCTCAAATAGGTGTGTCCAGCAAGGGATCAAGACTAAATACACAAAATAGAGCAAGCAAAGACTCATATCATACAAGACGCTCCAAGCAAAACACGTAGTATGTGATGAATAAAAATATAGTTTCGAGTAAAATACCGATGGTCGTTAGAAGAAAGAGGGGATGCCACTCGGGGGCGTCCCCAAGCTTAGTTGGTTGCTCATTTTTGGATAATAGCTTGGGATGTCGGGTCATTGCCAAGCTTAGGCTCTTCTATCCTTTATTCCTTCATCCATCGTAAGATAACCCAAAACTTGAAAACTTCAATCACACAAAACTCAACAAAACCTTCGTGAGATCCGTTAGTATAAGAATAATAAATCACTACTATAAGTGTTGTATCAAACCAATTCATATTTTGTTAATGTATTATATCTACTGTATTCAAACTTTTCTATCGCAAAAACTCATCAAAGGAAACCATAGAGCCATCAAAATAAGCACACAACACAAAAAAAAAACAGAATCTGTCAAAACAGAACAGTCTGTAGCAATCTGAATATTTAGAATACTTCTGTAACTCCAACAATTCTGAAAAATTAGGAGGACCTGAAATTTTTTTATATTGATCTACTGCAAGTGGAATGGATATTTTATCGCTCTCTTGTAAAAAATTAAAATTAATTTCGTGAGCGTAAAAGTTTCTGTTTTTCAGCAAGATCAAACAACTATCACCCAAGAAGATCCTAAAGGCTTTACTTGGTACAAACACTAACTAAAACATAAAAAAACACAATTATAACAGTAGAATAATTGTGCTAACACTCAAGAACATAAATCAAAAAGTAAAACTAAATTTTATTCATTTGGTTGCCTCCCAACAAGCGCAATCGTTTTATGCCCCTAGCTCGACACTGAGATTTCGATGATGCTCACATGAAAGATAATAATTGAAACACAAAGAGAGCATCATGAAACATGTCACAAACACATTTAAGTCTAACTCTCTTCCTATGCATGGGCATTTTGTACTATAACAAATTATGAAGATAAGAAGAATCTAGCATATGCAAGAAAGGAGAAGGAAACAATGGCAATCTCAACATGAAGAGAGGTAATTTAGTAACATGAAAATTTCTACAACCATATTTTCCTCTCTCATAATAATTACATGTAGGATCATAATCAAATTCAACAATATAACTATCAAATAAAATATTCTCTTCATGATCCACATGCATGCAAAATTGACACTCTTCCAAAATAGTGGGATTATCATCAAATAAAGTCTTGACCTCACCAAGCCCACTTTTCTCAAAAATATCATAAGATTGAACATACTCCAAAGTAGTGGGATCATTATTACCTAGTGTTTATACTCTTCCAAACCCACTTTTAATATTATCGCAAACATACCCATCATGAAGCCTAAATAAATTTTCAAGATCATAAGAAGAATCACCTCAGTCATGATCATTGCAATAAGTAGTGGACATATCAAAATTAGCACCCCCAAGCTTGGGGTTTTGCATATTATTAGCACAATTGACATTAATAGAATTTATAGTAAAATCATTGCAATCATGCTTTTCATTCAAGGAGCTATCATGAATCACTTCATAAATTTTTTCATCACAATTTTCAGATTCATGAATCTCAAGCAAAACTTCATAAAGATAATCAACTGCACTCAACTCACTAGCAATTGGTTCAACATAATCAGATCTTTTGAAAAGATTAGCAAGTGGATGAGGATCCATATCTATTGATTTTTAGCAAGCAAAGATGCAAGCAAATAGAAGGCACATGGTAACACAAGCAAAGGTACCAAACAAGATTGCAACCAAAAAGATAGATCTGACGAGAAAACGGAGAAGGAAAAAGAGGGGTGAATAAAACGGCAATTTTTTGTGAAGTGGGGGAGAGGAAAACGAGAGGCAAATGGAAAATAATATAAATTGCGAGGAGATGAGATTTGTGATTAGGAACCTGGTATATGTTGAAGATCCTCCCCGGCAACGGCGCCAGAAATTCTTTTTGATGTCGCTTGAAGCTACGTCGGTATTTCCCCAAAGAGGATGGGATGATGCAGCACCGCGGCGATAGGTATTTCCCTCAGATATGAAACCAAGGTTATCGAACCAGTAGGAGAACCAAGCAACACAATGTAAATAACCCCTGCAACCTAACGTGTTAAAGGGGTTGTCAATCCCTTTCGGGTAACGGTGCCAGAAATTGGTGCGTGATGGGAGAAAATTGTAATAGATTGAATAAATAGATCACAAATAAAATAAAGTGCAACAACGTATTTTTCGGTTTTTGGATTAATAATTCTGAAAATAAAATAAAATAAAAATAGATCGCAAAGGCAAATAATATGAGAAAGAGATCTGGGGGCCGTAGGTTTCACTAGTGGCTTCTCTCGAGAAAAATAGCAAAGCAGTGGATGAACAAATTACTATTGGGCAATTGATAAAACTTCAAATACTCATGACGATATCCAAGTAATGATCATTACATAGGCATCACGTCCAAGATTTGTAGACCGACTCCTGCCTTCATCTACTACTATTACTCCACACATCGACCGCTATCCAGCATGCATCTAGTATATTAAGTTCATGGAGAAATGGAGTATTGAAATAAGAACGATGACATGATGTAGACAAGATATATCTATGTAGAGATAGACCCCATCATTTTATCCTTAGTAACAATGATACATACATGGTGTTTCCCTTTCTGCAATGGGATCAAGCACCGTAAGGTCGAACCCACTACAAAGCACCTCTTCCCATTGCAAGATAAATAGATCAAGTTGGTCAAACAAAACCCAAATATCAGAGAAGAAATACGAGGCTATAAGAGATCATGCATAAAAGAGATCAAAGAAACTCAAATACTTTCATGGATATAAAAAAATAGATCTGATCATAAACTCAAAGTTCATTGATCCCAACAAACACACCGCAAAAGAGTTACATCATATGGATCTCCAAGAGACCATTGTATTCAGAATCAAGAGAGAGAGAGATAAAGCCATCTAGCTACTAACTTCGGACCCGAAGGTCTACAAAGAACTACTCATGCATCATCGGAGAGGCGCCAATGGAGGTGGTGAACCCCATCTGAGATGGTGTCTAGATTGGATCTGTTGGTTCTGGACTCTACGGCGGCTGGATGAATATTTCGTCGACTCCCCTAGGGTTCTGGAAATATTGGGGTATTTATAGAGCAAAGAGGTGGTTCAGGGGCACCCGAGGTGGGCACAACCCACTAGGGCGCGCATGGGCCTCCTAGCATGCCCTGGTGGTTTGTGCCTCCCTCGGGGCACCCACTAGGCACGGCCAGGGCCCGTTGTGTTCCTTTTGGCCCATAAAAATTCTCCGTGAAGTTTCGTGGCATTTGGACTCCGTTTGATATTAATTTTCTGCGATGTAAAAAACACGGAAAAATAGGAACTAGCACTTGGCACTATGTCAATAGGTTAGTGCCAAAAAATGATATAAAATGATTATTAACATCCAGGATTGATAATATAATAGCATGGAACAATAAAAAATTATAGATACGCTGGAGACGTATCAACCCGCACACACTAGACCCGGCGGCGATTGAATCTTCGACAGTGGCTCTTCTTCTCATATGGGCTCTGGTTCTGGTATACCCATTTCCCCTCCTAACCCCTCCTCTCCAACCTCGACCGTCGTTGACAATGGTGCTCTCTTTACCATCACCGGACTCCACCTCTTTTCCCACACCCTGTCATCCACTCTCCCTTCTCGAAATTCTTATCTCCCCCTCTCTCATTAAAAATCTTGTATTTTTTCGTGCTTTTACTCATGAAAGTTTAGTTTCCGTTGAATTTAACCCTACTGGTTTTTCTATAAAGGATCTGGCCACTAAGATGGTGTTTCTCCGATGTGATTCTCCCGTCGAGCACTACACTTTCACACCGCCTCGACATTGCCACGCCAACACCGCCGCTGCTAACCTATGGCATCAGCGCCTCGGCCATCCCGGCACTGGCTCCCTAGCAAAAGCCTCTATGTATTTGAAGTCCAACCTGAATAAGGGCCAGACGTCTCATTGTGATGCTTGTCGCTTGGGCAAACACATTAGGCCCCCTTTTATTTCATCTTCTTCTCAAACTAGTTTCCCATTTGAGCTTTGTCATTGTGATCTATGGACAAGCCCTCCCTTAAGTGTATTTGGTTATCAATTTTACTTAGTAATTCTTGATGATTTTATGCACTATGTGTTAACTTTCCCTATATGTCGCAAGTCTAAAGTTCATTCTCTCCGCACTCACTTCAGTGCATATGTTCAAACACAATTCTTTCACCCCATCTTAGCCTTCCAAACAGACAACAGCTATGAATTCGACAACTTTGCAAACTATACGCTTTTCGAGTCTCGTGGCACTCTCCTCCATCTAACCTGCCCTTACACTTCCCAATAAAACAAGAATTCCAAATGCATCGTATGCACTCTCAACGACGGTGTTTGAACCCTTCTCTTGAACGCTCACATGCCTCCACATGGTGGGTTGAACCCCTCTCCACGTCTACATATCTCCTCAACCATAGTCCTTGCAAGCCCAAGTTCCTCACCATGCCCTACGAGCTCCTCTCTGGACATGCACCTGAATTTTGCCACTTACGCGTATTCCGCTGCCTTTGCTACCCCAACTTGCTCGCAACAATTACCAACAAACTTTCCCCACGCTCGATTGCCTGCGTTTTTTGGGATGCCCTGATGACCGCAAGGGCTACTGTTGCTATGAACCCCTCTCCCATTACATCATTTTTTAAGCATCTATGTTCATTGAGTCAGTTTTTCCATTCCAAACCCTTCCTCCCACGCCCGAAATCCCAGCTGAATCAACTCCTGATCTGCCTACCCTAGATCACGTCGATCCTGGATGGGTGTTGTCGAATCACGGGTTCTGGAAAACCCTTAAGGTTCGAACTCTGGGGTGCGCGCGAAGTTCTTTCCCTCCTACCGATCTACGCCCTAGCTCGCTAAGGTCTCGCGGAAGAACTCGACGCACTCGCAACACAAAGACACAAAGTTTATACTAGTTCGGGCCACCGTTGTGGTGTAATACCCTACTCCAGTGTGGTGGTGGTGGATTGCCTCTTGGGCTGATGAAGAACAGTACAAGGGGAAGAACAAACTCCTGAGGTTGAGGTGTTCTTGTGCTTGGTGTGGCTAAGGGTTGGCCTTTTATCCGATCAGATCCCCCCCTTTGGTGGTGGCTAGTCCTACTTATATAGGCTCTGGTCCTCTCCCCAAATATTGAGCAGGAAGGGAGCCAACAACGGTGGCCAAATTGAAAGGGGATAGCTAGTACAAGCTATCCTGACAAAAGGTGGTCTTTGCCTGCCAAAGGTTTTGGTGGTGACGCCGTCCTGGGCTCCATGGTGACCTCCGTCCTGCCATCCTTCTGGTCTTGGTCTCGTTGCACTGATATGGAAACCTTTGTTTGATGCGTCGGTACTCCGCGTCTGCGCTTGCCCCCTTGGCACCAAAGAGGAAACAAGGACGCTGCACGCGTTGGCGCCCGCCTGGTGTCGATCGTCATGGCTCACGTCACGAGAGCCTCGCGAGGTTCGCCCCGCCTTGATATCTCCGCTCCTCGCGAGGCAGCCTGGCGAGGCCGCTCCTAAGGAGGTCTTGCGTCGTCCGCCTCGCCAGGCTTGGCCCCTCGTGAGGGTCTTGAATGCCTTGTTGATGATGATGGGCCATACAGACCTGCCAGCACAGCCACGCCATGGGCCACAGGTAGGCATGTCTGGGGACCCCAATTCCCAGAATGCCGGCAGTAGCCCCCGGGCCCAAGGCACGCTCGGGCTTGGCTTCGAGGCGAAGCCAAAGGATCAAGCGCAGAGCGCCGCGGGCCCCCAAAAGCCTGCGGCCTTGGCTGACGCGTGGCATTTGATTGGTCATGGGCGTCTCCGCTTCCCCATGCCGCCTCGGCAACTGCTCAACTTGACAAGTCTCTGGGACATGCAAGGAAAATCATCATTACCTATGATCATGGGAGGTGTCGGTTGGCCTTCTTCCGCTATAAATGGGGAGGGGGCGGAGCCCCCGTCTCCCATATCTTCTTGGCTCATTTGCTTCTTCCTCCTTGCTCCAGCGCTAACAGTAATGGCGCTGCCGAAGAGGTTCTCCGCTGCGGAGAAGGGCAAGGCCCCTCGGGAGGGACCCGGCTCCCCGGTGCCCAAGCAAGGACGTGGCCGTCCCCGCAAGCATGCCGCGATCCCCGTCATGACCCCAGCTCTCGGGGTGGTTCCACAGTGCGCGGCAGGATTCGCTCTGGTCGCGGCAGTCCTATCGATGAGAGGAGACGCACAGTGGTTGCGCGACCTCCCCGACCGCGGTTCCATGCGTCAGAGGTGCTGCCGGAGTTCGTTGTCTGGTCGGAGGATCCGGCCGACAGCTGGCTCCAGCTACCTCGCTTCCTTGCCGACGAGCTTCCGGCCTCCGGTCCAGGCGGGCTCTGGCTGCAGGTAGACGGTTGCTGCAGCCGAGCTTCTTGGGTCGCGGTCGAGGTCTCCGTCGCGGGCAACATTGCACTGACCGCAGTTGGCAGACGTTTGCCCGCGCACGCGGCCAGGGCAGGCGGTGCACCCTCCACTTCAAGTTTGACGGCGACGCGACCCTCTTCGTGAGGGTGTTTGGGGGAAGACGGCCGCCGCACCGGATGCTGCCCCGAGGTGATCGACGACGAGGAGGTGCTTGGCCCTGGCGATGGTCGGGACGAGGAGGAGGACGAACCCGCCGGCCGCGCCTCGTCTGGCTATGGTGGCTCCTCCCCTGGCGACAGTTCCAGCAGCGGTGGCCTTAATCAGCCGTCGCGCCTGCTTCGAAGGTGGTAGCGGGTCGTCTCGTCGTCGTGCACCGGTGAAGCGCGAGGAGGGGTCCGACTAGACCCGGGACGTCGCCAAGGCCCTGCCCCGTCGGCTGCTGTAGGGGCGAGCGCCGCTTTTGTTATGTTCCCCTTTCCCTTCTTAGCCTGGTGCATTCGAGGCGCCCTCCTCCTCACGAGGCGTTTACTTCCTCGTGTCCATCTTGACCTTGTGGTCTGCGATTGCTCAGGAACTACAAAAAAAATTGTTAGGGAGTTTTGCCAGGAGATTTGCCGTTCACCCAAGCCTTGACCCGGCGCCTTGTATCGCGGTACCCACGGGGCATGGATTAGGAGAGATGCGCCAGCTTTCGGGCTTGAATGAGGGTGGCTCACGAGGAGGCAGAGATAAGGAAAACGCTCGTGAGGGCACCTGCCTAGCCCCCCTCGCGAGGTATGCGATAGAGAGAGAGAGAGAGCACAAGCGAACCAGAGCCGGAACATGCGGTAAGAGGCGAGGGAATCGAATCAACAAGGAACACCAAAGGCAAACTTCGATTAAGGAAAAGCGAGCCAATTACGGAAAGCAAATGAAAAGCCGTGTCCGGCACCGAATCTAGTCTTCAAGTCTTCTCACCAGCACGGAGCTAAGTGCTGCCACTAGGCGTGGGAGGGAGCCCCAGGGCCTCAGGCCCGCGCTCCTGAGACTCCGGGGCATGTACAACCCCACTCATTATTACGTGAGGGTGTCACGGGCGGCGATTCTTCACAGGCACCGGGCCTTCTTCACAGGCTCTGGGCCTTTCTTCACGGGCTCTAGGCCTTGCTTCATGGGTAGAACCTCCGAAGGTGCTGGATGTTCCAGGCGTTCTGGATAGGTATCCCGTCCTGCATCTCCAGGCGTGCGGCGCCAGGCCTGGAGACATGGACGACCCTGAACGGGCCCTCCCACACGGGTGAAATCTTGTGCAGCCCTTCCCTGGAGAGGATCCGCCTCAGGACGAGGTCGCCCACCTCGAGCATCCTGGAGCGGATGTTGCGGCAGTGGTATCGCCGCAGCGCCTGCTGGTACCTTGCCGCCCTCAGTGCAGCTTCGCGACGACGTTCCTCCCCCAGCATGAGGTCCATCCCCCGTGTGGCGTCCTGCTGCGTTTCATCGAACGACAGGACCCGTGCGAGGCGATGCCTAACCTCGTGAGGAAGGACTGCTTCAGCTCCGTAGACAAGGAAGAATGGGGTCTCGCCCATTGGTTTGGTGGCGGTGGTGCAGATAGACCATAGCATGGACTGGAGCTCGTCGTGCCAGCCCCTGCCACAAGCCTCGAGCTTCTTCTTGAAGGTCCTGGTCTTGAGGCCTCTCAGGACCTCCACGTTGGCGTGTTCGGCCTGACCATTGCTCCTGGGGTGCGCCACCGAAGCGTAGCAGATCTGCGTTCCAAGGTTAGCACAATAGGTTTTGAAAAGGTTACTAGTGAACTACGAGCCGTTATCTGTGATGATGCGGTTGGGGACCCCGAAGCGGCTCATGAGGCCCTTGGTGAACTTGACAGCGGAGTCAGCTGGGATGGTATGAACAACTTCCACTTCCGCCCACTTGGTGAACTTGTCGATGGTGACGTAGAGATAACGGTAGCCCCCAGACGCTCGAGGGAACATGCCCAAGATGTCCAGCCCCCAGACCGCGAACGGCCACGTGAGCGGAATGGTCTAGAGGCCCTGAGCCGGCTGATGAATTTGCTTGGCGTGGAACTGGTAGGCTTCGCAAGACTTCACTAGCTCAGTTGCATCGTTGAGCGCAGTGGGCCAGTAGAACCCACTGCAGAATACCTTGCCGACGAGGGTCCGTGATGACGAGTGGTGCCCGTAGTCCCCATTGTGTATGTCCGTTAGCAGCTCCTTCCCCTGGTCCCTGGAAATGCAGCGCAGGGAAACGTCGTTTGGCCGCTTCCTGTACAACTCACCATCCTGGATGCAGTACATCGTGGCTTGCCGAACCACACGCTGTGCATCTTCCTCCTTCTCTGGCAGCGCCCCTTGCATCAGATATTCCTTGAATTCCTTGGTCCAGCATCCCTCCTGAGGTTTGAGCGCCAAGAGTAAGCGAGCTCCTGAGGTCGGGCTGCAGGCCGGGGCTCCTGTGGCAGGAGGCTGTGGGAGCTCCTCCTGAGGCTGAGCAGTGCTTGAAGGTGGTGGTGTCGCCGATGGCTTGAAGAGCCGTTCCTCAAAGACGCCGGGCTCTTGTGGCTGCCGCTTGGATGCTCTCTTGGCGATGTTGTCGGCTTCCTTGTTGGTGCTCCGGGGCACGTGCTGCAGCTCTAGGCCCAAGAACTGCTTCTCCATCTTGCGCACCTCCGCGAGGTATGCCTCCATATGGTCGTCCTTCATCTCATATACTTTGTTGGAGAAGTTGACGAGGAGCTGCGAGTCGCCTTTAACGGTAAGGCGCTTCACCCCCAGAGTTTCCGCGGCCTTCAGGCCAGCTATGAGGCCTTCGTATTCCGCGATGTTGTTGGAGACCTTCTCGCCCTGCTGAAAGCAGAGCTACACAACGCAGTAGAGCTTATCCTGAGTGGGGGAGATGAGTACTGCTCCAGCCCCCGCGCCTTGGTGCGCAAAGGCGCCATCGAAGTACAGGACCCAACCATCTGGTGCCTCACTTCCTGGTGAGGTGGACCGGTCTTCACCTACTTCAAGTGTCGGGATGTCCATCCATTCCGCCACAAAATCAGCGAGCGCGACTCCCTTGATGACCCTGGTAGTGCTGAACTCTAACTGGAATGCTTGTAGCTCGATGTTCCACTCGGCGGCCCTTCCAGCAGAATTGGGGCTCCTGAGCACCCTCTCTAATGGGTAGGCTGAGACAACCTTGATGGGGTGCCCTTGGAAGTAGTGCTGCAGCTTGCGTGAGGCCACCAAGAGTGCGAGCAGAAGCTTCTGAGGCATGGGATATCGCACCCTCACATCTCGCAACACGGTGCTGACGAAATACACCAGGTGTTCGACAAGGGCTGGTGTGGTGTCTGGGCTCGCGTCATGCGGAAGTTGAGACGCCTCGTGAGGTGATGGGGCTCCTGACGCTTGATTGTTTGCGGGAATTTTGGCGGTGGCGTCCTGTTGAGCTTGGTCCTCTGTCGATGCTGCCACGGCTCTTGCAGTGCCTTCCTGATCTTGCATTGCCTCGGTTGTAGCCTGGCGCAATGCGCCCTTGGTTTGGTGCTCCTCCCGAACCGCCACCAGTGCTGCGCTGGTGGAGTATGTGGTAGCAGCGAGGTAGAGTACTAGGGGCTCGAGGGGCCGTGGCGCCACCATCACCGAAGGGCTGGTCAGGCATCTCTTGAGGTCTTGAAAAGCTCGGCCGGACTCCTGGGTCCACTCGAATGGGCCCTTCTTTGTCATCAGCTTGAAGAAGGGTAGGGCGCATTCCCCTAACTTGGAGATGAAGCGTCCCAGCGCAGTTACCCGGCCAGCCAGCTTCTGCATCTCCCTAAGGGTCTGCGGCGGGCTCATGTCCTCGATGGCCTTGATCTTCTATGGATTCGCATTGATCCCTCTGTGGGATACGAGGAAGCCCAACAGCTTGCCGGAAGGGATGCCGAACACGCACTTCTCCGGTTTAAGCCGCAAGTTCACCTGGCGCAGGCTCGCGAAGGTCTCCTCCAGGTCTTGAATCAAGGTCCTCACCTCCCAAGACTTCACCATAATGTCATCGACGTAGGCCTCTGTGTTTCTCCCGAGCTGCCGCCCTAAGGAGATGTGCATCAGTCGCTGAAAGGTTGCGCCCGCGTTGCGCAATCCAAAGGCATGCAGGTGTAGCAGTACACCCCACACGGGGTCAGGAAGGCTGTCTTCTCCACATCTTCTACCGCCATCTTGATCTGGTGATATCCCGAGAACACATCCAGGAAGCACAGCAGGTCGCACTCGACGGTGGAGTCGACGATCTGATTGATGCGCAGGAGCAGGAATGGATCTTGGGGGCAGGCCTTGTTAAGGTTGGCGAAGTCAACGCACATCCGTTCCTTCCCGCCTTTCTTCGGTACTATGATGGGGTTCGCCAGCCATTCGGGATACCGAACCTCGCGAATGGCGCCCGCCGCCTCCAGCTTGCGGGTCTCTTGGACGATGAAGGCCTGCTTCTTAGTGGACTGCCGTCTCGCTCGCTGCTTCACAAGGCGTACCTTGGGGCGTACCCTTAAGTGATGCTGAATCACTTCCCTCGGGACTCCTACCAGCTGATTGGGCTCCCACGCGAATATATCCTTGTTTGCACGCAAGAACTTCACCAATGCTTCCTCTTGACCTTGATCGAGGCTGGCACCTATGGTAAAGGTGGCTCCTGAGGGCCCGTCCTCATTGACTGGCACCTGCTTGGTTTCCGCCTTGTCTTGTGTGAACAACTGCTTCTTCTTGGTCGGTACGGCTCCCTTGGGCTCGGAGGTGCCCGCGTCGGTAGGTTGCGCCGCAGCGGCGGTTTTGAGGGCGAGCCTGAGCGCCGCCAGAGCCTCCTTAGCGTCCCCTTTGATAGTGAGGACGCCCTTGCTCCCAGGCATCTTCATGAGGTTGTAGCCCAGATGAGTCACTGCCATGAACTGGGCCAGAGCCGGGTACCCAGAATGGCGTTGTACGGGAGGCCAATGCGGGCGGTAGTTGTAGCGCGTGCCGAAGGTGATGGGAAGGCGGATCTGTCCCAGAGAGCAGGCAGTGCCACCACCAACTCCTGAGAAAGGCTTGCTGAGGCTGAGCCGCTCGAGTGGCACGTGAAGAAGGCTAAAGGCTTCCACGGAGAGCAAGTTGAGGCCGGCACCGCCGTCGATGAGGGTCTTGGTAACATCCACGTTGCAGATGGTGGGCGTGCAAAGCATTGGGAGCATGCCCGAGCTGGCGGTGCAGTCGGGGTGGTCCTCTAAGCCGAAGGTGAGGTCGGCCTCTAGCGCAGCCCAGCCTGGTGGAGGCCCTGGGCGCTTGGAAGCGGCACCAATCTGGCGGAGGAACGGCTTGACGTGGCGATCTGAAGGCGGTGCTTGAGAGCCGCCTAGCAGGGCCGCGATTGCGTGGTGGGCCGGCACCGCATAGCAAGCAGTGAAGAGGTCGCGGAGTTCCCCCCAGGATGCCACCGTGGATCCAGGGAGGTTGAGCAGCCAGGCGCGTGTTTCGCCGGCGAGGGCCATGGGGAGCCAGTTGGCCATGACCTTGTAGTCTCCCCCAGCCTCAAGGACGGCCTCCTCATATGCCAACAGGAAGACAGACGGGTCTGCCGCGCTGTCGTAGCACGGCGGCATCTCCGGCCTGAAGTTGGGTGGCCATCGCACCTGCCGCAAGGTGGGGGCCAGGGCTTGGAGCCCCCTGGCCCCGTCGTCAGCACCGGCTGTTGGAGCCGGTGGCGAGGCACCTGCCATGAGGGCGATGTGCGGTGGCGCGGAGCACAGACCAGTGGAGAGGAGCTATGGTGCACCCCTACCTAGCGCGCCAAATGTCGGATCACGGGTTCCGGCAAACCCTTAAGGTTCGAACTCTGGGGTGTGCGCGAAGTTCTTTCCCTCCTACTAATCTACGCCCTAGCTCGCTAAGGTCTCGCGGACGAACTCGACGCACTCGCAACACAAAGACACTAGGTTTATACTGGTTCGGGCCACCGTTGTGGTGTAATACCCTACTCCAGTGTGGTGGTGGTGGATTGCCTGTTGGGCTGATGAAGAACAGTACAAGGGGAAGAACAGCCTCCTGAGGTTGAGGTGTTCTTGTGCTTGGTGTGGCTAAGGGTTGGCCTTTTATCCGATCAGATCCCCCCCTTTGGTGGTGGCTAGTCCTACTTATACAGGCCCTGGTCCTCTTCCCACATATTGAGCAGGAAGGGAGCCAACAACGGCGGCCAATTTGAAAGGGGACAACTAGTACAAGCTATCCTGACAAAAGGTGGTCTTCGCCTGCCAAAGGTTCTGGTGGTGACGCCGTCCTGGGCTCCATGGTGACCTCCGTCCTGCCGTCCTTCTGGTCTTGGTTTCGTTGCACTGATATGGAAACCTTTGCCTGATGCCTCGGTACTCTGCGCCTGCGCTTGCCCCCTTGGCACCAAAGAGGAAACAAGGACGTTGCGCCCGCCTGGTGTCGATCGTCATGGCTCACGTCACGAGAGCCTCGCGAGGTTCGCCCCGCCTTGATATCTGCGCTCCTCGCGAGGCAGCCTGGTGAGGCCTCTCCTGAGGAGGTCTTGCATCATCCGCCTCGTGAGGCTTGGCCCCTCGCGAGGGTCTTGAATGCCTTGTTGATGATGATGGGCCGTACAGACCTGCCAGCACAGCCACGCCATGGGCCACAGGCAGGCAAGTCTGGGGACCCCCGTTCCCAGAACACCGACATGCGCCGCCCCAACTGACCCCTCCTTCTTTGTCACATTGCTCTCCCATGCAGCCCACACCCTCCACTTCCTCTCCACACACGCAACCCATGACTTCTTGGCCTTCTTCCCCCAACGGCCTACTTTCCTCTAATCGGTTTTCTTCCTCGTCTTCCATCCCTCCCGCCCCCCTCCCGCCTGCCCGCATTCCTCATCCGATGATCACGCGGGCCAAACATGACATATTCCAACCCAATCCTCACTATGGATCACCACCCTCTCATAATGTCATGCTGCTTCCACACCAGTTGAAATGTCGGCCGAAGTCGTTGTCGACGCCGGTGAACTTGTGTCAAACCCATCTGAGTATCACAACCTTGTTGGTGGCTTGCAATATCTCACCATGACACGTCCTAATCTGGCTTACGCGGTGCAACAAGCTTGCCTCCATATGCATGATCCGCGTGACAGCCACCTCGCCATCATCAAGCAAGTTTTGTGGTATGTTCACGGCACGCTCATGCACGAGCTTCTTCTTCCAGCTTCATCATCAACAAACATCATTGAGTATTCGGATACTGACTGCACCGGCTGCCCTGACACCCGCCGGTCCACCTTGGTGCCACACTCGCCAGCTGGTCCTCGAAGCAACATGCTATCGTCTCTCGACCCAACGCATAAGTGGAGTATCGTGTTGTCACAAATGTTGTCGCTGATTGTGTGTGGCTGCACCAACTTCTTGGTGAGCTCGCCATCTCTCAACCGAAGGCCACATCCATGTTCTGCAATAATGTCTTGGCTGTGTACATGTCCACTAATCTAGTTCATCATCGGAGGACAAAACACTTAGAGCTTGATATTCATTTTGTCAGAGAAAAGGTGGCCCTTGGCAAGTTTTGTATTGTACATGTTCCAACATCTCAATAGCTAGCCGATATCATGACAAAGGGTTTGCCAACATTAGTTTTCCAGAGCTTCAAGGTCAGTATCTATGTGTTTCTAGGCGTCGATGACACGACTGCGGCGGGGTTCTAGCGAACGTGCTTCGGTAGTGGTGTAGTGGTCCTATTCTTTAGGCTAGACTAGTGTGAATATGTTGTAGAGCAAGTATATATGTACCCATGCAACCCCAAGTCATAATCAAGGAAGTGTTACACGCATCCCCCTCTCTCTGCTCTCATCCAGACTGTAAAAATATGCACTAACAGGTGTTAGTATTGGTTATGGAATGGTATGCATTATTTCTTACGTTTGCAAAGTAGTGTTTCCTTTTTCTTTTTTGCATATAATAGATCGGCCCAAAATATTGTAGGGCTTAATATTGTAAAATTAGTGCTGATTTTACATTGTGCCATGCAACTTTCCCACTATTTAAGTATTTCTTGATTGGTCACATTTCCGCATGCATAATGTAAGTAACTCTTCTATGAAAACATGGAAAAACTATTTGTGTGCATTTTAGTGCACATCGAGTACTCTAGTTTTGCATCGATTTTTTATGCTTCCCACCTAATTTTTTTTGTCATCTGCCATTGGTCCCTTCATTCCAATATAAGTGCCATTATACCCATTGTCGGACCTAGGGAGAAAGTTCGCGTGCGAGCGTGGGGGGGGGGGGTAAAATGATAAAACATGCAGACCTGAGGAGGCCAAATACTAAATTTATCTTCATCTAAACCCTCTAAAGAAAGTCCACACTTTTTGGCATGGCTGAAGGGCCACCGCCATTGATTGTACCACGAGACTTGCTTTGGAAAAGGAGCGAGCAACTAATATGAGCATGTAATTACCCTACATGTAGCATTACTCGATCTCATTGTTAGTTTCTTGTCAAAGCCTCATCCTCTTAACGAGAATCAATTTTATTTGCCACAGTCTTCCACAAAATCCTGGTTATTGAAAAACTGGTCAAAATGTTTTCTATGATTAAACTCTGTCTCGGCGCCGTCACAGGTCCGCCTCGTCTCTGGTGGCGCTAGGGCCATGGTGGCGTGGTGGCTCCTGCCAAGGGCCGGCGGGAGGGCTCCATTTTCAATCATTTTCTTTCTTGTTAGGGTTTGTGTCCTACTCAAGAAGGCGAGACGACGGCGGCTCCCTGAAGATGGAACAAAGGTCTCCCCGCCTAGACCCCGTTCTGGCGGTGCATCTAGCATCGTTGGTGGGTGTGTGGAGGTGTGTCTCCGGCGGATCTATCTTTGGTGGATTTTCTCGGATCTCATCGTTATTCGTCTATGTTCGTGTGTCTTCGGGTTGAATCCTTTCAACATACGTTATTCTTCATCGGCGGCGGTTGCTGTTCTAGTGCGTTGGTCCTATGGGGCCTTAGCATGACGATTTCCCGACTGTCCACTGCAACAAGTTGTGCCAGACTCTGGCGATGGAGGGGTGATGACGGCGGCGCGCCTTCGGCACGCTTCAGTGCTTGCAGTCGTCGCTAGGTGGTCTACGGATCTAGATGTAATTTTTATTTCTGGTGTTTGTTGTACTGCCATGATTGAAGATGAATAGACTAGAAATTTTTCCGAAAAAACACTCAGTCTCAATATGGCATTTTTATTTTTCATAATTTAGTCTAAAAAAATTGATAATCACCCCTATAATTTATGGAAGAATAAAAGACTTTTTCGTTATTCGTTATTGTGGCAGAAGGACGTTGGAGCGAGGAAACCGCACACTATGACAAGTGGGTCTGTTTGGTTGAAGACTAGTGTGGCCAAGTCAAAGTGTGGCTAGCCACACAAGTATGGCAAGCCACACAAGTGTGGCTGAGAAATTGGACGCCAAACTTTGGCAAAAGTTGGCAAAAAAATTGTCTCTATGACAAGTGGGCCACAGGACCAATAAAGTGCGGCACGCCAAAGTGAAAGTGCTAGTTATCGACTAGAGGGGGGGGGGTGAATAGGCGATTTTTATGAAAGTCTTTAGTACACTAGGGTTTTGAAGACAAACAGTAGAAATGAACCTATTAACATGCAGCGGAAGGTAGATTACACTAGACAAGCCATAGTCAAGTAAGCAATGAAGTGAAAGTACGAAGACTATCAGCAGCTAGGTAATATGGATCAAGATGGAAGATAGTATGAAGCCAAACAACAACAGTCTTCACACAGTGAAGTCAATCAGATCATGCAAGCAGACAATGAATTCATGAAGACAAACTGTAAGTAAAGAGAGAGGTAAGGATAGAACCAGTTGCTTGGTGAGGACAGGTATTTGTTGGACCAGTTCCAGGTGTTGTGACAACTGTACGTCTGGTTAGGGAGGCTGAGATTCAACTTAGAAGACAACGTCTTCACCTTATTCCCCTTGAGATAAGGACACACAGTCCTTGCCCAACCACTCTGGTAAGTCTTCGAGGTAGACTTCCAAACCTTCACAGACTTCGTTCACCGGCGATCCACAATGACTCTTGGAGGCTCAGAATGCAACGCCTAACCGCCTGGAGGATTCAAAGTCCTCAAGTGTAATAAGTCTTCAGACCACGCAGACAGAAAGACTTCAGCGATGCCTAACACTCTTTGGCTATGGGTGTTTAGGGCTTTGTCCTCGCAAGTATTTCTCTCTCAAAGGCTTCGAGGTGGGTTGCTCTCAAAACAACAAAAGCCGTGCACTAACTCTGATCAGCCACCAATTTATGGTGTAGGGGGTGGGCTATTTATAGCCACGAGGCAACCCAACATGATTTGTCCGAAATGACCCTGGGACACTAAGGAACTGACACGTGTCCAACAGTCAGATTTCAAACACACACGACAGCTTGACTTGGGCTACAAGTAAAGCTGACTCATCCAACTTTGGATAAGATTTTCTCTCATTGTCTTCGCTCGAAGACATAGGATTTGGTTGAGCATCACTTCAGTCACTCTGACTTTGTTCACTTGGACCCCACTTAACAGTGCGGTAGTTCCTATGACTCAACGAATAAGAAAAGGAAACTACGAAACAACTATGTCTTCGCAATCCATAGTCTTCATACGATGTCTTCTCATGTCATAGTCTTCAATGTGAAACTCTTCACAGACCACCATTGTCTTCAATGTATTCACACATTTTTAGGGGTCATCTCTGGTAGGTAAACCGAATCAATGAGGGACTACTACCTGTGTTATCCTGCAATTCTCACTAACACATTAGTCCCTCAACCAGGTTTGTCGTCAATACTCCAAAACTAACTATGGGTGGCACTAGATGCACTTACAATCTCCCCCTTTTTGGTGATTGATGACAAACTGATTGAAGTTTTCAACGGGGATACAAGTATGTGAGATTGTAAGGATAAGGTGTTGTCTTCATAAGTAGCAAAAGGCTCCCCCTGAAGATGTGCATATAAATAATTTGCGTTTGAATGCAAATGCACATGGCAGGTTTTACTTGTGGAGATCCTCTTCAGCTTATGAAGAAAATTCATCATGCATGGAAGAATACAATGAAGATAATGACACGCATAATGAAAAATGGACGTCTGCGGAATGACTTCATGTGGAATTTATCATTGCACATGTGGAATTTATCATCGCATCACATAGTTAACAGAAAAGGTAGCAGACAACCATCAAGTTTAAGTGTTACAACTCAAAGAACCGAAAGTATCAAAAGCGAGAGTTGTAAACACTTGGCAAAAATTATAGCAACCACCCATAAGGACCCGCTTGAAGACTATCAACTCATATGCTTCTCCCCCTTTTGTTAGTAAGGACCAAAAAGGTTTGAAGAAATAGAGCTTCTACTCGTTCCCATGAGGAGGAGAAGGTGCAGGGTCGACTTTGGAGTCCGGTGGTGCAGAAGAGCTTGCTGCAGTGTCGATTCGCAGCGAAGTTGTAGTTGGTGAAGTAGCATCATCTTCATCATCAACGACTCTGGCATTGATAGTTGCCGCCGAGGAGGAGTACTCAGAGTCTTCGAGTGAGGGAGTCCGACGCAAGAGAGCATTCCTGGGAGGAGTGGAATCAAATTTGAATTGCTTTGTGAAGCCATCCTGTTGAAGATCATCTTCAGAGCTTAGCAATGTCAAACTCTTCCATGACCGCTGACAGGTTTCATGCGTGACAAAGGCATTCTTGGTGGCAAGATTTCAAATGTGATTAACGTCCACCAAGAGACTCTGCATCTGACGCTTGATCCATTCATGGTGCTTATCATGTTTCTGATGTAATGCCATGAGAAGCTCTCGGTCATTGAGAGTGCGAGATCGCTTCTGAGGCCTTTGAGCCATGGTGCTTTCACTGGCTTCAGTGTTTGCACGACGAGGTGCATGAGTGTTACCAGCCAAAGTATAAACACAAGTGGCAGCAAGAACTCCTTCAATGGGTTGGGTGAACCTTTGGTGATCGACATTGTGAAGATATAGTGTCTCCTTAGCAGGTTCAGGGTTGATGGCTTCGACAGACATATCAACCTCGGGCAATAAGACGAGATGATTGTGCGCAGAGGGCTGATAGTTGACAGAAGAGTGAAGCTTGATGAGGCGCATTACCCATGGAGCATAAAACTTCAGGCCAAATAGACCAGAGCCAGCTGTAGCAAGCTGCCTGATGAAGAAATCTTGAGCATTGAAGCTAATGCCATTGATGATATAGAACACAAATGTCTTCATTGCTCCTTCAAGCTTTGCTACTGGAGAATGTCCTTTGATAGGCCATAAAGTTCGCCTGATGATATGATAAATGGTGTGGGGCAGATACTCTAGGTCTTCAACAAGGAATTCCTTTGGATATTCAGCATCGCTTGGCAGTGGCTTCATCATGCTAAGCATTTGACTCATGTTCGGCTCAGGCTTCTGAAATATTCTCTCCAAAGTATTACGGTGAGGCTGACAACCAGGTTCATAGTGTTCACCTGGAGTGGGCAGGGTAGTAAACTCAATTATATCTTGGGCTTTGGCTTCATGGTCTACATCGCCCGTCATCCACTCAAGGACCCAAGTCTTCGGATCCTTGTAGTAGCCGTGTATGTGAAGAGTGGCATAGAATTGTAGCAGAAGCTCCTCATTCCAATTTTCTTTGTCGGTCACAAACTGCAGAAGGCCAGCATCTTTGAAGCAGTCTAGAGCTTCTTCCAAGCAGGGCAGGCCGGCCATGGCTTCGCAGTCTAGACGCATATGGAGGAAAATGTGCCCTTGATTGTATAAGACACAAGAATAATAGATGCGCTGCTAATAGCTCCAGAACCGATTTGATGAAATTATTGGCTATGAATAGGGGTTCTTGGCACTATCAAAGAAGGTGTTGTGTGCTTTGAAGCCATTTACATTGAAATATCCTGGCGAAGTCGTAGTGCCTGGAAACCTTGGCAGCCCGGGCTTTGGCTTCTGGACCTGAGGCCTGTGCTCCACATGATAGTCAAACTGTGGTCCGGGAGCAGGCGGAGGAACACGAATGGGCCAGCAGACGGTGACAAGTTGACCACGATCGTATGCTTGCTCAATGGTGTGAGGTCTTGGAGGTGGTACAGGAGCAGAGGCATTGACTTGGGCTTCAAGCTGCACATTGGCTTCGGGTGCAACATTGACTTCTGGCACCATATTCATTGCAGGCATCACATTAGCTTCAGCCATGACAACGTCATTGGCTTCAGTAGTGTTGTTGGTGGCCGCCTCAGTGTTTTCAACCTCCACTTGAGTAGCTGGAGGGTTGGGCACAGACTCATTCTCCTTGAGAACAACTTCTGGGTTGGTAGGGGGTGTGGCAACTCGCTCTTCTTGTGCCCAAGCATAAAACCTTCATGTGCTTTTGATGCAAATTTTGAAGTGTGATGTGGATCCTTGATCCAGCACCTCACACCAGATACTCTGAAGTAGCTTATGTTTGGCTTCTTACCAGTCAGTAGTTCATATGATGCCTTCTTTAGAAGCTTGTGAAGATAAACACGGTTGATGACATGGAATGCACTATCAATAGCTTCAGGCCAAAACTTCCTTGGAGTCTTGTACTCATCAAGCATCGTCCGAGCCATCTCAATGAGTGTTCTGTTCTTGCGCTCCACGATGCCATTCTGCTGGGGTGTGTATGGAGCTGAGAATTCATGAGTGATGCCCAATGTATCAAGATAAGTGTCGAGGCCGGTGTTCTTGAACTCTGTGTCGTTGTCACTTCTTATGTGCTTGATCTTTATGCCATAGTTCGTCATGGCACGATTTGCGATTCTTCTGAAGACATCCTGCACTTCAGTCTTGTAGAGAATTATATGCACCCAGGTATATCTAGAGTAATCATCAACAATAAGGAAGCCATAGAGACAAGCAATGGTAGTAAGGGTGGAGTAATGGGTAGGGCCAAATAGGTCCATGTGAAGTAGCTCGAAGGGACGTGATGTCGTCATGATTGTCTTCAAAGGATGCTTGGCCCTAGTCATCTTCCTGGCTTCACAGGCACCACACAGATGATCCTTTTGAACTTGACGCCCTCGATGCCTACGACATGCTTCTTCTTCGCGAGAGTGTACAAGTTTCTCATGCCAGCATGCCCTAGCCTCCGATGCCAGAGCCAGCACTCTAAAGCTTTTGCTAGAAGACATACGGCCAACTGTGGCCCTGCTGAGAAATCTACCATGTACAGATCACCTTTTTGGTACCCTTCAAAGACTAGAGACTTGTCAGATTCCATTAGAACAAGGCAACGATATTTTCCAAATATCACAATCATGTTTAAGTCACAAAGCATTGAGACAGACATTAAGTTGAAACCAAGGGATTCAACAAGCATCACTTTATCCATGTGCTGATCCTTTGAGATTGCAACTCTACCTAGACCCAATACCTTGCTTTTACCAGTGTCAGCAGATGTGATATGACTCTTGTCAGATGGACATAAGGTTGAGTCCATGAGAAGACTTTGATCTCCAGTCATGTGGTTAGTGCATCCACTATCAATAATCCATTCTGAAGTAGCTGGTGTCATACCCTATAGTGCAGTTAGGGGGGTAGGCTTCACGAAGAGTATTGTGAAGCATTAAAATTTGACGAGCAAGTGGATTATGAAAGCTCAGATCCAGGTTAGGACTGATAGGATGATTGGCAAGCAATTCAGGAGCAAAATACATAATAAGACCATTTGGGCATTTTATCTTGCGCCCCACAAGATGTTTTAGGTCCCCAGCATGAGCATCTGACGCCTTTGATTTCCAGCTGGAGACCTTTCCCTGCAAAAGAGAGTTAAGTTTTCTTAACCACCCACATCTTCAGGGATGGCTTCGAAGCAATGAGTCTAAGTATAGCATCTGAGAACTTTGGCTTTGGAGCCCTAGCAAACAGTCTTGCAGGAGGTGAATAATACTCATAAGAATAAGCAGAGTAGTTCTTGGTCTTATGAACATGGTGGTTTGATGAAACACACTCATATTCATAGGCCTGAGTATGGTTTCCCTGCAAAACATTTGTGTTAGGGTGACTCTGGTGAGTCCTCTGTCAGTACGAAGCCTTTGGACCATGTGAAGCCTTTGGTCTGGGATTTGTCTTCTTCTCAGGTGGTGTCATGATGACATTCACCTGGCGATTTTCAAGACAACTCTTGGGCACCTAGATCTTCTTCAAAGGTGGTCCATTCCTGCAGTTGGTACCAATATACCTGGCAAACACTTCACCATTCTGATTCTTAAACAGTTTATAGTTTGCATCAAAGGATTCATCAATAATAATCGGGTTAGCACAAGTGAAGCCAGATAAGGTAGATGGATCAACTGAAGGTCCCTTTGCAGCAACCCATGTGGTTTTGGGGTACTTCTCAGGCTTCCAGTAAGAACCATCAACGTTCATTTTCCTTTCGAACCCAACACCCTCTTTCCTAGGGTTTCGGTTCAGAATCTGTTTCTTGAGGACATCACATAGTGTCTGATGCCCTTTAAGACTTTTGTACATTCCTGTCTCAAAAAATGTCTTCAACCAGGCATTCTCACCAGCAATAGTAGTGGTATCCTCAGCAGAGGGGTTAGTTACCACATGAGCAGTTGAAGATATTGCAATAGTAGCAGCAGTAGAACATCCAACAACAGAAGTAGTGTTATCAGGCTCAAGGAATTTTAGACATGGTGGTTCAAATCCTTCCTGAGCAGAACTGATCTGTTGAGCGCGAAGTGACTCATTCTCTTTTTGAGGATCTTCATGAGCCGCTCTCAAGTTCTCAAGTTCTTGCTTCCTTTGAAGATAATCGTAGGAAATCTTTTCAAGAGTAGTTGAGAGCGTTTCATGATGACTTTCAAGTTCTTCATACTTAACATGAAGATTTTTAATGTCTTCAATTAAGGACTGAGTTCGAGTCATTTCCGCGTCCAACAGGTCATAGCTTTTGTCTAACAGTTTTTGAATATGTTCCATAGCAGTCTGTTGTTGTGTTGCAATTTTAGCAAGTGTTTTGTAGCTAGGTTTAGATTTACATTCAGAGTCATCTTCACTAGATGTTTGATAGTGAGCATCACGTGAGTTTAACTTGGCACCACGTGCCATGAAGCAGTAGGTGGGAGGAGAGTCATCCTCGTTAGCATCAGCGTTGGTGAAGAGGCCATCGTCTTCAGTATCAAAGATGGACTTGGTGACGTATGCTGAAGCTAAAGCCAGGCTTGCCACGCCTGAATCAGATTCCTCTTCAGACTCCATCTCCACCTCCTCAGATGCAGACTCCTCCTCTGAATCCATTTCCTTGCCAACAAACGCACGACCCTTGTTAGATGAGCTCTTCTTGTGTGATGAAGACTTCGACAAAGACTTGGAAGAAGACTTTGAGGATTTCTTCTTCTTCTTGTCATCGGACTCATATTCCTTGCTCATCTTCTTCTTGTTGTTCTCATTGTCCCATTGAGGACATTCAGAGATGTAGTGACCAGGTTTCTTGCACTTGTGGCACGTTCTCTTCTTGTAGTCACGGGAGAAGCTTCATCATTTCTTGAGCTGGATCTTGAAGACTGTCTGGAGCCTTTCTTCCTGTTGAACCTTTGAAACTTCTTCACTAGCATGGCAAGTTCCTTTCCAATGTCTTCAGGATCCTCAGAAATGCAGTCAGATTCTTCTTCAAATGAGGAAATAGCCTTTGCCTTCAAAGCACGAGCTCGGCCATAGTTGGGACCATAGATATCTCTTTTCTCAGATAGCTGGAACTCATGTGTGTTGGGCCTTTCAAGTATGTCAAACGGATCAAGAGTCTTGAAGTCAGGGTGTTCTTAAATCATCAGGGCCAGGGTGTCAAATGAGTTGTCGAGTGATCTCAAGAGTGTCTTGACGATTTCATGCTTGGTAATCTCAGTGGCGCCGAGTGCATGAAGCTCATTTGTAATGTCAGTGAGGAGATCAAACGTCAGCTGAACATTCTCATTGTCATTTCTTTTGAAGCGGTTGAAGAGGTTGCGAAGAACACTGATCCTTGAGTCTCTCTGGGTTGAGATGCCTTCATTGACCTTGGAGAGCCAGTCCTAGACTAGCTTTGCAGTTTCCAGAGCACTCACACGGCCATACTGTCCTTTGGTCAGATGACCACAGATGATGTTTTTGGCAGTAGCATCCAGTTGAATGAACTTCCTGACATCGGCTGGGGTGACGCCTTCACCGGCCTTGGGAACACCATTCTTGACGACATACCAGAGGCCGCCATCAATGGCTTCAAGATGCATGCGCATCTTATTCTTCTAGTAGGGGTAATCAGTGCCATCGAAGACAGGGCACGCAACGAAGACTTTGATTGTCCCTGCAGTCGACATAGCTAAAACTCCAGGTGGTTAAACCGAATCACACAAAACAAGGGAGCACCTTGCTCTGATACCAATTGAAAGTGCTAGTTATCGACTAGAGGGGGGTGAATAGGCGATTTTTATGGAAGTCTTCAATACACTGGGTTTCGAAGACAAACAGTAGAAATGAACCTATTAACATGCAGCGGAAGGTAGACTACACTAGACAAGCCATAGTCAAGTAAGCAATGAAGTGAAAGTATGAAGACTATCATCAGCTAGGTAGTATGGATCAAGATGGAAGATAGTATGAAGCCAAACAACAACAGTCATTACACAGTGAAGTCAATCAGATCATGCAATCAGACAATGACTTCACGAAGACAAACTGTAAGTAAAGAGAGAGGTAAGGATAGAACCAGTTGCTTGGTGAGGACAGGTATTTGTTGGACCAGTTCTAGTTGCTGTGACAACTGTACGTCTGGTTAGGGAGGCTGAGATTCAACTCAGAAGACCGCGTCTTCACCTTATTCCCCTTGAGCTAAGGACACATTCCTCGCCCAATTGCTCTGGTAAGTCTTCAAGGTAGACTTCCAAACCTTCACGGACTTCGTTCACCGGTGATCCACAATGACTCTTGGATGCTCAAAACGCGACGCCTAACCGGCTGGAGGATTCAAAGTCCTTAAGTGTAATAAGTCTTCAGATCACGCAGATAGAAAGACTTCAATGATGCCTAACACTCTTTGGCTCTGAGTGTTTAGGGCTTTGTCCTCGCAAGGATTTCTCTCTCAAAGGCTTCGAGGTGGGTTGCTCTCAAAACGACAAAAGCCATGCACTAACTCTGAGCAGCCACCAATTTATGGTGTAGGGGGTGGGCTATTTATAGCCACGAGGCAACCCAACCTGATTTGTCTGAAATGACCCTGGGTCACTAAGGAACTGACACATGTCCAATGGTCAGATTTCAAACACACACGGCAGCTTGACGTGGGCTACAAATAAAGCTGACTCATCCATCTATGGATAAGATTTTCTCTCATTGTCTTCGCTCAAAGACATAGGATTTGGTTGAGCATCACTTCAGTCACTCTGACTTTGTTCACTTGGACGCCACTTAACAGTACGGTGGTTCCTATGACTCAACAAAGAAGAAAAGGAAACTACGAAACAACTATGTATTCACAATCCATAGTCTTCATACGATGTCTTCTCATGTCATCGTCTTCAATGCGAAACTCTTCACATACCACCATTGTCTTCAATGTCTTCACACATTTTTCGGGGTAATCTCTGGTAGGTAAACCGAATCAATGAGGGACTACTACCTGTGTTATCCTGCAATTCTCACAAACACATTAGTCCCTCAACCAGGCTTGTCGTCAATACTCCAAAATTAACTAGGGGTGGCACTAGATGCACTTACACAAAGTGTGGCAAAAACCAAACACATGCCAACTAAACTGTGAGTGCCAAATTTTGGCTTGACAAACTGTGGTTGCGAACCAAACAGCCCCTCTATGCCCAACTTTACTTCTAGACATACTCCAGCTCCAGTATGTCGGAGGGCAGAACAGGGCAAATCAACAATTGACCTCTTCGGGAACATAACTCCGGCATCGATGCATGGAAATTAACTCAAGTCTTCAATGGTAGCCGTGGCCGTGGGAAGCTGTGTTGCGTGCATTGCATGGCTCGTGGTTTGTTTTTTGTTTGCAGCAGGTGCAGTAATTAGCTATTGTCTCTCTGCCTTCCCTTCTTGAAGCCCGCACTGACACCACGACTTCAGGGTCGACGAGGATCTCTCTTAAAATACGCAATCGACCCTAGAGAGTTGTGAGATCCATCATGGTGGCACGTGAGGGTTCAAAGTTAAATTCAAAGAATTCCTTCAGATGTTTCGAAATGCCTTCAACACTTTTTTTTCTTAAAACACATTACTCCTATAAATCGGAAAGGAGGGAGTACAATGCAGATGCCTACATACACTTACATAGCCTGAGCCTATGAACGCACACATGCATCGTATCTTTTTTTGCGAATACGCAAGACTTTCGTATCATTGCATTGATAGAGAGAAATAGAGTCAAATAACAGTTACAGAACCGATGACAACATGAACATGAGATGCTGCGTGAGTGAGGTGGCTAATGCGCACAAACAAAATAATAGGGGTGTGAGATCCCCCAAATACAGGAATCTACGTCTCAGGCACGATGTTGCGCAGTCCTATGACGCCCGCACGAGCCCAACTGCGTGCCTCCTCCTTGATTGTCGAGGTGAGGTAAGAGATGGAGGGTTGTTTGACGTTGAAGACACGCATTTCATTGCTTCCAAATTCACCAAGCCACTGCCCAACCGGAGGTGCACAATGCATGGTGGAGCTTGACAAGGTAAGTCAACATGTCCTCATCCCGTTAGGGGCCATACACACCCGACAACCACCAATGGGCGCCGCGTCCCGTTGCCGCGGCAAGTGCAGGATCTCAGTACGCCACCGCGGAAGAATGATGCCCCCTCGAGTGCCACTGCCGGTAGGAAGAAGAATCCTGAAAGGCGACCCCACATATCTTGAAAACAATGGACGAGGAGACCGAATCAAGCTTGGTTTCTTGGAGACAAACAACACTGGGGAAATTTGAGGCAAGAATAGAGTGCACGACACCGCACTTAGTCGGCAAAACATCTTGGGATTGACGAAGTCACCATAGGAGTCTTCATAGTCGACGAGTATGTCTCCTCTCACTAACGAACATCGCCAAAAAGGCTGAAATAAATCCAGAAAAATACGAGTACCAGTGCCAAATCTAATCCTTGAACTCTCGTGGGCTGGTTCGCATACCTTTAACACTTAGTGTCTATGGTATGTGCTAGTAAATTTTTTAGAACGAAGTCGGCCCAAATTGACCAGGTGAATGCAGGATCATTGACAAGACAGGAGAGAGAAGAAAAAATTGACCCAATCGGACCCTCAAAGCCTTCCTAAACATTCGGGTTGTCCGACACTCCTCATATTGCCCCGTATATGAGCTGAGTATGAGGAGTTTCCGGGCGTTTTTGGTCTGCGCCTTGCGTCCGCCACATAGAATTTGGCCTACCACAAACCACATTTTATTATTATTATTTCTTTTTCTTTTTCACTTCATCTTCACTAATCCACATGCATGTGACTGGACGTATAGGAAAAAAAATGCGGGACATGGCTGTGTGCGTGGATAAATCTATACCTATTAACCATTGTTCAGGAAATCGGTAACTGGTAGCTTCTCGGTTGAGTTGGGAGTAGTGATTAATCGGTTAATCAGCCTATTAACTAGATTAATCGGTCGAATGATTTTCAAAAATATCTATATCTTTTAAACTCTAACTTCAAATTTAACATATTATATATGGAATTTGATTAGAAAAATGTTTAAAATCTGAATATGATGTTATTTTGCATGTTAACCATTTCAAAAAATGAAATTTATGGTGCAATCTTTATCGATAGTGTACGATCTTTCTTTCTTCATACCGGTGCCGATTCAGATTGGGAATGAACTCCACATCAAAATCAACATTGGAGACGAAAAAATCACCATTATCACGCATGCAGGCCTCACCAAAACTTGAATGAAAGAAAAAAACAGATTTCTCGTCTTATGCTGAGAGAGACGTCTTAGAATTGACAACATTCAAATGCATTGTGATAGTGTGAGCACTGAGGCCACCGCTAGCAAGAGAAAAGGCGATACGTGGTAACACAACACATATGGGATGCCATGTGTTGAAATAGAGAACATGGACCTCTTGAGGTCTCGAGTCATGGTTATTGGATTTTTTTGGAACGAAGACGCTAGACGTGTCCGGCTTTAAATTAATAAAGCCACGAAGGCAGCAACACCGAGTTCCACAACAAACACACCACATATCCGTAAGTCTCAATAGGCCACATCAGCCACGCATATTACAAACCAAAGTTCAAAAGGCAGGCCCCTACCAACCACCTAGAAAACTAGCTAGTCATCCAAAAGAAAAGTCACCCAATGAAGCTCAAGACGCTTGACGAAGTCTCGGGATACTACTGGCAATCTTCTCCATTGTGCTCCTCATAAGGTCAGCATCGCCTTGTTTCACCAACGGAGTCCAACTCTGTAGAAAAAGATGGCATTTGTAAATAACATCAGTCGGGTTAGCCGGGAACTTGTGCTTGATAGTCATTTTGTTTCTCACTATCCATAAGGACCACAGTAATGCTCCCACGCAGCTCCACAAGACCCTGACCTTGGCACCCCTCTATGATTGCAATACCAACAGCAACTCAGCCCCCGTTCGCGGGTTCCAGTTTTTTTGGAACACCTAGCGCACCGCACTCCAAGCAAAACGCACAAGTGCGCACTGAAATAATGCATGATTCACATCCTCTAGCGATTCACACACCACACAGGACCCGTCAGAAGGTCCGTTACGCTTGGCCACGTTGTCAGCTATCGGGAGTCTATGGCGAAACATTTGCCAAAGAAAGATTTTAATCTTTAACGGGATCCTAGCCTTCCATAGACCCCTAGCTATATCTAAGGCATTACCCTCAGTCAACTTGCTATATAAGGACTTTACCGAGAACTTACGAGACGCCGAGAAGTCCCAGGACACTTTGTCAGCATCCTGGCTCAGGACAAGCGATCCAATTTGAGACTGAAGCGAGTCCCAACTCGCCAGCTCAGCCGTGTTCAACGGCCTCAAAAAATGGATCGCTGGAGGTGATGAGCGCAAGGCCTCTCCCAACAGTACATTCGTGTCCGAGGCTATGTTGTACAACTGCGGGAACTCCTGCCAGAGAGGCCTGCCTCCCATCCACATGTCTAACCAGAACCTCGTGGACAGGCCATTTTTCACGTCGAACCTCGCCCCAAGCGCAAAAGCCGGTCTAACCGCCTGAATCCCATTCCAAAACGGTGAACCCGAGGTCTTGGCGTTAAACACATTCCCTTCCGGGAAGTATTTAGCACGAAGCAAGTTCACCCATAGACCTGATTCGTTAGTTGCTAACTTCCACCACCATTTGGTAAGAAAGGCTACGTTCTTGAGCTTGGAGTTAGTAATCCCCAAACCTCCAAATTTGTTAGGTCGGCACACCGCGGCCCACTTTAACAGATGGTATTTCTTTTTTGTTCTAGCTCCTTCCCAAAACAATTTGGAACGCGGGGTGTCAAGTTTCCCGTGAACCCCATCCGCCAGCAGAAACATGCCCATGAAAAAAAGTGGGAGGGATGACAAACTAGAGTTGACCAGAATCAATCTAGCTGCCGAAGACATGAATCTCCCTCACCACGGGCTAACCCTATTAGCCACTTTACCATACAGCGGCTCCCATTCGGAAATGGCAATTTTCCCGTGAGAGATCGACAGTCCAAGGTACTTAATTGGGAAGCTTACAATTAAGTAAATTGGCAATCCACACACCCTTGTGTTGTTCCATCCCCATCGTGATAACTTCACTCTTGAGGAAGTTTATTTTAAGCCCCGATAAAATCTCAAAGGCTAGAAGAAGTAGCTTGATCGATGCGCTGCTGTGCTTGTCCGGCTGAAACAGTAGCATCGTATCGTTGACGTATTGCAAATGCGTCACCCCCCTGGGATGAGATGTGGCACTAGACCTTTCACATGACCCGCCCCTCGCACCCTAGACACCATCGCAGCAAACGCATCCGCCACAAAGTTAAAGATCAGCGGGGCGTTGGGGTATCCTTGTCGGAGGCCCCGTTTGTTATGGAAGAACTTGCCCATCTCCCCGTTGATCGTCACCGCAGTTTGTCCACAACTAACCAGGTGCATAATTCTGTGGAAAAAACCTGCGTTGAAGCCCTTCTTGAGCAACACCTCCTGCACGAACTCCCAATTCACGCGGTCATAGACTTTCTCGAAATCAAGCTTGAGAAAAACACCTTTCCCTTTCGTATGTTTCAGCTCATGCACAATTTCTACAAGCGCAATCGGACCCTCCAAAATATTGCGCCCTTTAAGAAACCCGGTCTGGCTCCTACTTATCACCCTTTGAGCAATAGGAGCAAGCCGCGAAGCGTATGCTTTGGCACATAATTTAAACGGGACATTGATGTAACCGGCCTAAACAGCTTGATGTTATCAGCGCCCTTTACTTTGGGGATAAGGCTAATCGCCCCGTAGTTTAGTCACGAGAGGTCCACTTGACCCAGCGCGAAGCTATCGACTATTGCGTGGAAAACATGCTTAAAGCATGGCCAAAATCGCTTGAAGAACTCCACCGGCCACCCGTCGGGCCTAGGGGCAGTGCCTGTTTTCATGGAAGCTAACGCCCAGTCAATTTCCTCCGGGAGGAAGGACAGGGCCAAACCTGTATTTTCGGCCTATGACACCCGTTTGGAAGGATCCCACAGATCCTCCCGAAGGCTAAGTCTTTTCTCCTCGGCCGTCCCCAGCAGACCAATGAAGAAATCATAAATATGGCTTCTAATCTATGACCGAGTGACCAATATCCTATCGTCATGGTTAAGACACAGGATAGAACTTTTGCGTTTTCTCCCGTTAGCAAACGCGTGGAAGTATCCCGTGTTTGCATCCCCTTTAGTCACCCATTTAACTCCGCCCCTACGATGCTAGTACTCCTCTTCTGCTCTCAGGATACTAAGAACTTGGTCTTCCAGAGCATACCTATGAGCCCATTCCTGCTCAGAGAAAGATCGCACGCCCGCCGCCAAGTCTAGCATCGCGATCTCCTCCGTAAGCCTGGCTCGCTCCTTTTTGGAATCGCTACCGTGGTTTGCTCCCCATCCCCTGAGAAACGCATGCAACTTGGCCGCCGCCGCAGTCCAAAACTCAGCCGGACCCCTTTGGGGGCCCATTTGGGACATAATAGTAGCCCACAACTCCCGTATCATGTCCTAGAAGCCCTCTGCTTCAAACCAAGCGGTTTCGAAATATAACCTATTGTTGCGGCGAATCTCATCCTCCCCTGAGGAGAAGATAAGCTGGATGTGATCGGAGCCAATCCTGGTCTCTGCCACCAGCGAACACAATGGGAAAAGCGCTTCCCACTCTGGTGTAAAAAAGACTCTATCTAGCACACATCTAACCGGGCGCGGCTATTTGTTGGTCCACATAAACCTCGCCTCTGCACGTGCAGCCTCTATCAAAGAAGCCGCCGCGATCGCATTGTTGAACAGGGTCACCCTTGACCAGTCCACATTGTCGTTGTTCTTGTCGCGCCCGAGCGAATCATGTTAAAATCCCCCCTCCCCACCATGACCGGGAGGTTTGCTGCTCGTTTGGCCCCTACCAACGCGGTAATCTCGTCCAGGAAGCCCGCCGATCTCAAGTTATCCGCAGGGCCGTAAAAGCACACAACTACCCAAATCAAACCCGAAGCTCGATGACAAATCGTAGCCACGATAAAAAACAAACCAAGCTCCCACACAATTACATCACATACATCACTCTTGCAACCCATGATAAGGCCACCCGAATGACCAAAGGAAGGCACCCATCTCCACTCAAAACCCTACAATAGATCTAGCACGATTAAATCACGGTAAGTAAAGTCAGCCTTGATGGTCTCTTGGAGAGCAACAATGTCGATGCGCTCCTTGGCCATGTACTCCCTAAGTTGCGTGTGACGCCCTACGTGTCCGCAGCCTCGGATGTTCCAGAATAAGAACCTCATTAGATAATCCGGTTTCGAAGGCAAACTCCTCGCGAGGTCACCGCCTTGGGCACTCTCTTCCGAACTGGGCCACGGCTGGAAGAGGGGAGATCAGAGGCTTCCCTCGCCTCTGCCTCCCCTTCAGGCCTAGAAAGCACCAACTGCCCCCCTGGGCTCGTGTCCTCGTATTCTCAGCAAGGCATCTCGCCGCCGCCTCGGCCAGGGCGGCTTGAGCCTCTTCGCGCGCGCGTACTAACGGAACTATATCGTGGGAACCAGCCACCACCTGCACCCTGCTATCATGCAGAATCGACGCAAGATGATCGTCTGAAAAAGCGCTCAGAATCTTAAAAGAAGGGGGAGGGTTACTTGACATGTCTAAGTTCTTGTCAGCCACTCGCAGCTTCGCTCTCTCCAGGGAAGAAAGATCGCCAAGCTTGGCCTTCGCCCTGACGCTCGACTCCCTCATCGCCACCGGCGTGGCCTTGGACCACTTGGCCTTGACGCCCACATCCCCTGCCACCAGCTCCGCCCCCAGCACACCATGCAAAGAATCCGCCACGCTGGACCCCGCCTGGGCCGAGCTCTTGGGCCCCGGCTTACTGCCCGCTGTCTTCTTGGGCTGCCTTCTGTCACTTCCAGAGCCCCGCTTGCCCGAAGCTGGGGTTACTCCTTCATCGATACGCGCATCGCCCCCTCCGCCGTGCACGGCCACCGAAGAGGAGGGGTATGAGATCCTCCCCCCCCATCGGCAGCGCACCAGCCGAAGCACCCGGAGCTAGAGCAAGATTGGGACCAACGGCCGGGGCCAACGGCATGTTGGACTCATACTCATCGAACGCCCCCACCAGGCTGCGTGCTAGATTCGGCACGCTGACAGCAGTATCCTGGGTTGCCACCACCATCACATGCCCCTCCAGCGCCCCAAGTTTGTCCCAAGTTTCAATGTCAATGGAAGTGTCCAACATGTTGTCGTCCTGCTCATCACCTTGCCCTCCCATCACCACATCCATCCCCGCTCCCTGTCGCGGCTGGCCTGAAGCCTCCTTGCTTCCATCCACCGCATCCGCCTTGCCCTTGCCAGCATTGGGGGGCGCGGGGCTAGACCCGCTTGGCTTGGATGGCGGGGAGGGTGTGGCGCATCAGAGCCCCCGCCCCAACACCACCGAGACCACCCCCGCCCCCACGTTGACGTGGACGTTCAACCTCCAACTTAATCTGATAGCCCTCACTGTTAAACCAAACTTCGACCGTCCATTCAGTTTCTCTGGTGCCTTGCAAGCCAACTTCATCCTCACCGGCCCTAACCGAATGAGTGAAAGTTCATCCATAACGACCGGCCGCCCCAACATCTTAAAGCCTTCTTTGATCATCTCCTTCCTACGGTGCTTCTGGGGAATGTCGTGCAGCTTAACCTAGACTTCCGGCATGGCCATGGGCTGAATCACCTCATGTAGCATGTCCCGCACCCTTGCGATGATGTCATGGGAAGGAAGGAAAAGCTTCCCACTAGTCTTTGCCATGTGAAGAAGATCCGCTGAGAGGAAAACCACCAGAAAGTCGTCATCGCCTACCCGCGTCACCTGCCAATCCCACTCCCCAGTGACAATGTTCTTGAGCTCTTGTTGCAGAATATGGAGATTCAGCTTGTCCGGATCCGCCAAAAAAATCGCCGCATTTTCCACCTTCTGGTCTACAGGCCTCTCCTCCTCCGCATCCTCTACGAACTCGAGGCAGAAGAAGCCTTCTCCCGAGATCGCACTGCCCATGATCTGCAACTTGGGCGCCCTAACGCACGTTGGGCAGTTGGCAGAGGCGTGTCCCTCTTCCTTGCACAGCACACATAGGGGCTTGAAGGTGCATTTGGATTAGTAATGCCCGAGCCTGCCGCACTTGAAACTCTCCACATCCGGCACATCCTCCACCGGGATCGGCTCCCCCGCCATCCCTTTGGCAGAAGATGGCATCGTCACCGCGAGCGGCTCTGCCACCGCCCTCTGTTTCTTGGAAAGAGGGTCCCCATGACCCCCTCCACAATAGGGATGCTCCACCGTCTTGCGCTCCAGCTCACGTCGTCGCTGGGTGGCCTTCTTCCTCTTCTTCTTATCTTGCTGCTGCTGGATCCACCATGGGGGAGGGGGACCCCAATCACCCTCACGCCCCTTCTGCTCCTGCGCCGCACCTCTCGCCTCCCGCGCGTCACGTGCCTCCCTCTCGTCTCTCTCTTCGTATTGCCCCTGCATCGCCCGCTTCGCCTTCTTGCGCAGATCCCGCTTCGCCTCTAGATCCGCCGCCTCCATCAGCCTCTTCTCCGCTCGTCGATCCCCCATCATCGCCGTCGCGTATAAGATGAGAAGAGGAAAAGGTGGCGGAGCTAACTGGATAAGCCTAGCCAAGTGAGCCCAGCACCGCATGTCTCTAGTGGCAGCGGGAAACCCTAATCAGGGCTCCCGGCTACCCTTCCTCACCCATTTATAGCCAGGCATTGGCCTGGGAGGTGGGCTGGGTGGGCCGGGCCGCGCGCAGTCCGCCGCAGGCCGAGCCATCATACCCCCCGACACCCCAGCCGAATTATGTGACCCCGCGCACTCTGGGCCCTGGACCGCCATGGTGGGCCCCGCCCCACTCTGGCCCTGCACGGCCCGCGGCCTAGTTCCAGGAACCCTAAGCCCCAGATCCGGGGTCGCCCCCTCCCCGATCCCCTCGGCCGCCGTCATCTCCACCGACTATGCCACCTGCCGAGGTGAGGACATGGCCAGGCACGGCCACTCCGAGTCGCCTTTCGACGTCGGCGCCGCGCTCGAGCTGGCCAGAAGACCCACCGTCTTGGACCTGATTGCGCAAGCTACCGTCACCGCCGCGTTCCCACTAGCCGGCGACGATGGTCTCCACACCCGAGCCGCCAGCGCACAGTGGCCCCTGCCCCCCGGTGCAAAACTCCGACGCCGGCCCGACACGCCCGATCGCGAAGACGCAGCAAAAGCCACGAAGTCGCAGACCGTCGGCCCCGCTAGCGCCGTCCTTCTGACCTCCGCCTCCGCACCCTCCGCTTCACTCTCTTCCTCCGAATCCGCCCCCGCTAGCACCCAGAACCTGCTACCCCGCGGCCCTGACACCTCCTTCGTCGGCGCTGCAAAAGCTGGAGAGGGTGCATGCCCCGGCGAGCCCCCCGCTCCCCGGCGGACCAGCTGCCAGCCCTCCGCTGTCTCTACCCCCGTCGGCGCGAGCGCGTTGCCCTCAGGGTCGCCCGACCTAGTCGCCAACGGCTCACTCATTTCCATGATTATCCCCGAGGTGATTTCTGCGGCCGCTTATTGGATTAAAGAGTGGTATTTTTTTCGTTGGAAAATACGGGTGGTTCTGCTAGTAGATACTCAAAATGGACACGACCGCACAGTCAAATGTAATGGGTCAAAATCTGTTATCCCTACTCCACAGTCAAATGTCCCACTAGAATTTTCCACTTTGTTATCTAAAACATGCAAAAAATATTTCATAATCCTCGCCGTAACTTCTATTAGTTGACATTCAATCCCCGCCGTAACATACTACAGCGCACCTTCTCTTATTTCTATCTCCTCATTAAATGACTCATCATTCTCGTCTTTTAGAAAAAAAACTAAATTATATTAGGCTGTTAGTGGACGTTGATTTGCCATAAGTTGATGTTTACCATAAGTGAAACCTAGCCTACCACGAGGTGAAGAACAAAGGAGCTTATGTTAACATTGTATTATGTCTTATTTATATGTCTTGAGAGGACCCAATGGATATCCAGTGGGTATGGATATCCATCGGGTTTGGACAAGGACACAAATTTTCACCCATGGATTTTTTTCATGGGTGGGCAAAGACTGTCTTCATGGATATGGATATGGATTTGATATTGTTCCACCCGATCCAAACCCGACACATTGTCATCCTTAGATGTTACAGTAAGTAGCTATGTTATCACGTGTCTCTCTTTCTTCATTAATTATATGTCAGATCATCTATTTTGCCTAGATAAGTGTAACGTTTCGATGCATGCCCATGGCAGCAACCTCAATAAAGAATATATCTCTGTCTACGTGTGATATACAGTACTACTATGATGCCAATATATATAGAAAATTGTAGAGAGAGGAAGAATGGAAGAATGCTTTTGCCGGAGTAGCCGGCCGAGGAAGGCTAGCTAACTAGGCTTTGCTTTGACCATGCATGAGCACGTCGACATGCAGAACTCACGTGATGTTATTATTCAATTGGAGGTAGCTCTGGATCTTTGTCCCTTGTCAACTTGGCACAAACATTATGTTAGTCGCAGTGTAATGTTTTGCTCGTACTCGCTGGATCATCTGCACACATACATGTGTGCATGCATGGACATGGCTGCATGGCAACGTGTGTGAAAACTAGTATCAGTACTACTACTACGAGGACATCGCTGCTCACAGAGTTGACCCATAATACTTTATTACTGATCAAATTGTTTTTTGCAGGGACAATAAACATGTAAATTGTCGACATATGTAAAAAATAAGTATGTTCATACTTGTTAGAGTTGTGTCGAATATAATGTACAAGATAGGTTACAGTTGGACTTGCAGTTGTATTGTGTTTACATAGGATATGTAGTCGTGTCCTACTAGGACATTTGTATCCTAGGCCTCTCATATATAGTGGGGCTAGACACATGATGTAAGCTATGCCAACATAATAGCACATGCGCGCAAGGGGGAGCCGGCGGCGTGTTCCGGCGCCTGGGTGGCCGGTGTGCGGTATTGTGACGGTGTCACGGGGAGGAGCGCCCGTAGTCAGGCCCCGGAGATGTAGCCATATCGGTGAACCTCGTTAACAAATCTCAGTGTCGTGCTTGGTTGATTGCTTGGTCATCGGATGATCGACGGTGTGCCTCGGATTTATTCTAACAGGTGATATCTTTTTTTCGCGAATACGCAAAAGGCTTGTGTATCATTGCATTGATAGGTAGAAGAAGTAGCAAACAGCAGGTACATAATATCACCTCTGACAAGCATGAACACGCATCGCGGCATGAGTCAGGAGGTGGGGCGTACAAACAGAAGGGGGGGTGTACGCACCCCAGGTCCTAGACACTACGTCTGTGGCAAGATGGTGCAGATTCCTTTGGCACCTGCTCGTGCCCATGCGCGAGCCTCGTCCTTGATTGTCATCATGAGGTGTGGGATGGATGCCCTTTTGTTGTCGAAGACACAGGAGTTGCGCTGCTTCCAAATCCACCAGGCAGTGAGCAGGACTAGCGAAGTGAGGCCCCGACGCATACAGAGCGGGGAGTTTGCCGTGGACGCAGCGAGCCAGTCGAGGAATGGGACGTCTGCAGAGGGAATGGAGACTGGAAGCCTACACCAGCTCAAGATCTCATGCCAAACCTGTCGGGAGAAGGGGCAACCGGAGAGCAGGTGAGGCATCGTCTCAGGCTCCTGGTCGCATAAGGGGCAGGTCGAATCGTGCGGCAGGCCATGCCGGGCAAGACGATGCGCGGTCCAACAGCGATCCCTAAGAGCGAGCCAGAAGAAGATCTTCACCCGTAGAGGCGCCCATGGCCTCCACGTGAGCTGCCAGTGGGGAGCTTCGATGGATCCATGGAATAGGGCTTGATAGCAGGAACTCGCCGAGTAAATCCCTGTCGAGGTCCATCTCCATCTGATGAGGTCGGGCGTCTCAGAGAGCGCAATATGTCGTAGGCGACGCCATAGCTGAACGTACTGCAACAGAGCCGCTAGCCCAAGAGATCCCGAAATTTGGCGCGCCCAGGAACGGTCAAGCAAGGCGTCACGAACGGAGGTGAGTTTGCGGCAGTGCCTCGGTACCTTCTGGAAAATCAACGGTGCAGTCTCCTGAATAGAGTTGCCGTCGAGCCAGTGATCCACCCAAAACTTGCAAGAACGGCTGTCACCAAGGGTCCAAGATGTGGAGGCCCTGAAAATAGCCTGAACCTCGGGGCTGCTGGGCATATGCAGGTGATGCCATGGACGTGAGGGGTCGGTGGATTGGAGCCACAACCATCTGGACCGCAAGGCGATGCCGGCCCGCTGAAAGTCCAGGATGCCCAGGCCGCCAAGAGAGATCGGGCGGCAAACAGTAGCCCAATTTACAAGGCAATGGCCACCATTGGCCTCCTTTCGCCCACGCCAGAGAAAGGAGCATACCAGGCGATTGAGCTGCTTCAGGATGGGAGGGGTAATAGCCATCGCCATGAGAATATGAAGTGGCATGGCGCCCAGAACATGCTGGGCCAGGGCAAGCCTCTCGCCCCTTGAAAGCATGGATCCCCACCACGGCGAAAGTTTCCGCTCGAGCTTGTCGATGAAGGGTTGCAACACAGAGGAAGAAACCTTCCTGATGGAGAGGGGAAGCCCAAGGTACTTGGTTGGGAAATCCACGATCGGGCACTCCAGGCCACCAACGATTGCGCTGCGAACATCCGCAGAGCAATGAATGGGTGTGGCCGAACACTTGGCAAAATTGATGTGCAGACCAGAGGCGACGCCATAGACCCGAAGGAGCTCGCGCACCACCGCCAGCTCATGCACCGTGGGGTGACAGAAAACGACCACGTCGTCGGCATACAGGGAGATGCTAGAGGCCATGTGGCGCGGAGTAAGGTGCATGAGGACGCCGGCAGCGACGGCACGCTGAAGGAGTCGGTCGAGGACGTCGATCACCAGGACAAATAACATGGGAGAAACTGGATCGCCCTGCCGAAGCCCCTTGCGGTGAGTGATAGGCGGCCCAGGACAGCCGTTGAGCAGCACCCGCGTACTTGCCGTGCCAAGAAGGATGGAGACCCACTCCCTCCAGCGTGGTCCGAACCCGAGGTGGCGCAATATGTCCAGGAGGAAGGGCCAGAAAACTGAGTCGAAGGCGCGCGCGATGTCGAGCTTGAGCATCACGCGAGCAAGCTTGAGGTTATGGAGGCGCCGGGCCGTTTGCTGGACGAGCAAAAAATTGTCGCGTATGCATCGCCCAGCAATGAATGCACTCTGGTTTGTCGAAACCATCTCGCAGAGTCGTGGTGCTAGGCGCAGAGATAGGACCTTCGCCACCAACTTGGCAATGAAGTGAATGAGGCTGATGGGACGGTAGTCGGCAATGGACGCCGCATCAGGCCGCTTAGGGAGCAGAGTAACGAAGGCCTCATTGAGCTTTTGGAAGCCACAGCCGTTGAGGGAGTAGAGCTTGTGGAAGACTGCACAGATGTCATGCTTGATGATGTCCCAGCAGGAGCAAAGAAACTCCAAAGAATACCCATCCGGGCCAGGGGCCTTGCCAGACGGCAGAGATTTGATCGCGGCCCATATCTCATCCTTAGAGAATGGCAAGTCGAGGGCGGAAAGGTCCAACGAGCGCTGGTCGAGGGCGTCAAGGTTTATGGAGAAAGCCCTATGGTCAGGGGTACCCAGCACCCTAGTGAAGAACTCGTGGATGGAATCAGCCATGGCTGCCTGATCCGAAATTTCAGCGCCTTCCACCTGAAGGGAAGTGATTTTGGTGCGTTGCTTTCTCTGCGCCGCCCGAACACGCGGGAAGGAAGTATTGGTCTCCCCGACCTGGAGCCAGGAACAGTGGGCCCGCTGGCGAGTGATGGAACGATGCAGCGACGCGAGGCCCAGATATGCAACCTTTAGACGGCGCCGGAACCAGGCCTCGTGCGGTAAAAGGGGGCGGAAATCTTGGGCAGCATCGAGCTTGGCAATAAGCTCGCGGGCAACGGAAAGCTGCAGGGCCACATGCCCGATGCGGCGCGCGCTCCAGCTCTGTAAGCGCTTGGCAGTGAACTTGAGACGGGCAAAGATGCGTGTGAATGGGTCATCGTCCGCAGGGCAAGAGTTCCAAGCGTCGGCCACAGTCACATGAAAGCCATCAATTTTTGGCCAGAACTTCTCGAAATGGAACCTGCGAGGCCCCGGAGTACACGGGGTGCAGTCGATTAGTAGCGGGGCGTGATCCGACACCGTGGAGGAGAGGCATCACATGAAGTAGTTGGGGTGCGCCGTCGCCCAACCGGAGGTACAGAGTGCCCGATCAATGCGCTCCAGAGTGGGAGAGTCTCTCTCGCTAGACCAGGTGTATCGTCGGTCGTGGAGATAAACATCCCGAAGCTCCTCGTCGGCAATGAAATGACGGAATCTGCTCATCATGCCCCAATGTAAACGATCATTACTCTTATCTTCAGCCGTTGCAATCATGTTGAAGTCGCCGCCAATCAGCCAGGGGCCGGCACATAAGGAACGCGCAGCGTGCAGCTCAGCGAGGAAGGCAAGCTTGTCCTCGTCACGTTGGGGTTCGTAGACACCAGTCAGCCACCAGTGCCCAGCCACACCCGGCACAGAAGCCAAGGCGGTGACATGATACAGACCAATGTCAGGGTTGGAGAGCAAGATCTCATCACGCCGCCAGGCCAGGATGATCCCCCCGTGCGTGCCAGTGGCCGGTAGCGCGAAGAAGTCTTGAAAGGCCGCACCACAGGTGTCGGAGACAATGGCAGGTGAGACCGCAGCAAGCTTGGACTCCTGTAGGCAAACCACACTCGGGGAGACCGAGGAGAGGACAGACCGAACGGCGCTGCGCCTAGCTGGGCAATTAAGGCCGCGCACATTCCAGAAAACAATCTTAAGGTTGCAATTCATGGAAACAAACTATTTTCCATAGAAGGGACCAAGACACAAATGTCAAGCCATGACAAGGAGCCCCTGAGCCACAGGGGATCCAGGAGGGGTACACCCAATGGCACCAGTGGGAATTTTCCACCCATAGAAGTCTGCTAGGGCCTGCACAGTCTCGGCCGCCAACGGGCGGTCAAAGAGGTTGGCATATTGCTGGAGTAAGCTATCTGAAAGCGGCTGATCTTGCTTGAGTAGCCCCAGGCGCTTGAGCAGCACGCGCTTGGCCTTTAGCTCGGAGTCTAGGCCACGGTCATACATGGCAATCCGCCCACTACGCCGCGGCGTGAAGTTTGGTGGCAGCTCATTGCGCCGACGACGTGGAGGGGGCGCGGGCGTGGGAAGAACCGGAGTAGCAGCTTGGAGTAGGGGCAGCAAAAAATGGTTAACTTCGCCAGAAGAATCGCCCCCATGCATGGAAAGGATGGCCCCATGCAGCTGGCCCGCCTGATCCTCTGCAACAGCAGTCGTGGGGCTCGTTGTGCGGTTGCCCTCGTCATGGGAGGGCGGCGGGCCCCCAGAACATCCCCCACCCCCGAGGCGACAAGAGGCTGTGAGGCAGTTGCGAGCCAATCAGCGTTCTGTACAGGTATGGGCCCACCCTGCTGGGATGAGGATGGGGAGACAGACATGCAGGGGAGTTGCGCCAGCACTGCCTCGTCGTCAGGCCCGCAGCTGTCGGGCGCGCAGAACTGGGTGGTATGGTCAGGCAGGGGCCCAGCTGCAGGGCGGCAGGGAGAGGCGACAGAGGCGATAGGGACCGAGGCAGGCCTCAACCCCACATGATCTGGACAGCTGTTGAGTTGCGGTAGGTCACGCCCCTCCAGGGTGGGGGCGGCACACAAGGGGTAGGAGACCGAGGAGGATCATCCGCGGGATCCGCGCGGAGAGGAGACGCGGTCGTTGCCTCTGGTCGCCCGGCCAACGGCAGGATCAACGCAGGACGGGCCCCAGAGCCGGAAGTGTCCAAAACCATGGCAGCCGCTTTGCCCAAAGCAGGAAAAGAAAGCCGGTGGGCCAAGGCGTCAGACAGGCGGGCAGGAGGGGTGGGGTCCAAGGGGTGGGGGCCCAACACGCCCGTCTAAATCCTGGCAGGAGGCGGAGCACCGTATAGCCGCCGCCGATGCCGCTTCCCGGCGGCGGCGCCCGACGCAAACCTCTCAGCGGCAGCATCATTGTTCCCGGAACGACGCGGGAATTCGTGTCTCCTAGGCCACGGGTCTGGCAGAGGCGGGGAGCCATGGCCATCGCCGGACGAGCCATCATCATCTCCAAGGGGCCCGCCGTCGTCGCCGCCACGGCCGGCCTACGGCAGAGGCGCAGGTCGCCGGTAGTCGGTCGTCTCCGTGACGAAGATAGTTACCGGGCGGCGGTAGACTCGCAGAGATAGCCGCTCAGCCACCGCGGGATTGGCATCAGGAAGAACCGCATCAGCATCCGGGAGAAAGAGCTCGGAATGCCTCGGGATGGCGTCGGGGTTGTTGGTCCATGCAGACAGCTTGAACGCGGAGCGGTCGGATCCGTCGCGAGTCTCCGGCGCCAAGTGCTCAATCTCGCAGAAGGGAGCGAGGAGCAACTCCGCCATGGAGCGATGCCAGGCATGATCTGGGATGCCAGTCATCTCGATGTCCACCGTGAAGAGAAGATCGACCGGCTCCGCGCCGGCCAAGCTGCTCCAAGGGTGGAGGAATAGACGGAATCGCGGAAAACGCGCGTTTCCGGCAGCGACGCGGGCATCGGAGGCAGGGTCCGCGAACCTGAGGAGGAAGGGCTCGGGGTGGTGGCGATGAACGGAGGTGTCCCCTGGCGCGAGGTGGAAGCGCTGCTGGAGCGCAAGCGCGACCTCAGCGCAGGAGACCCCAGAACAGTTGCCGGCCAGGGTGGCGACAAGCATGAGCTGCTGCAGTTCCATCTCGGCCGCCACGACCTCCACCGAACGGGGTAGGAAGCAGAGCGCGACCTCCGGTCGGCGAGGAGGGTGACCCGAAAGAGGCACCGACGAGCCCGTTGCCACTGGGGAGGCGGTCAACGACCTCACGGGTGAAGCAGAGCACTGCTCAGAGGGGGGCGGAGAGGTGGCAGACGCACTGCGCTACCCGAAAGACGCGGGCTGGCAAGGACCTGCGACGCTGGACCCAGAGGAAGCGACGGGGTGGACAGCGGCCGTGGAGTGGGGAGGAGCACAGCTCGGGGGCACTGCCGGCGGCGGCATCGGGCGGTAGGGAGGGTTGGTGCAGTACCGCCGCAGATGCCCATAGTGCCGGCAGCGAGAGCACCGGATATCGCGGCGACACTCGCTGCGCAGGTGCCGCGTGCTGAAGCAGCGGGAGCACTCCCCTGCGCGGACGGGCCAGGCGGGACGAGAGGGGCGCCCCCCATCCGGCCGGAGATCGCGGCGAGGGCAGGGGCGCTTGCGACCGCGAACCTGCTCCCACGGGGCCTGGGGAGCCGGTGCCTCCAGCTGTAGCAGCAACGGCGCGTCCGGGACGACCCGGTGGATCTCCGAGCGCGTACCGCGCCTGACGACCGATGGAGCGGGGATCTCGGGGCGAACGACCGGCGGAGAGGGGACCACAGAGTCGGGGAGCTTAGGCATGCCGAAGCAGAGCGCCTGGCGGTAGGAGGTGGGCGAGGCGCGCGGCTTCGCAGAGCTCGGCGGCGAAAGGCTGGCCTCGAGCCATCGCTGCTCGCGAGGCCGGCCAGGGGTGGGGGACGGGGCCATGTCCGACGGGAGTGGACAGCGAGGGAGGGTGGACGACGGGGCCGGAGTGGCCGCCGTCGGGAAGCTGGGAGCCGGGGTGGCTTGGCCGATGGCGGAGATATCATGAGCTAGGTTGTCCGAAGATCGTTGATGGTTGTTCTAGAGGAAGTACCGAGTTTGAGATGCAGCCGTGGCTACGGCGTAGTTTTTGGTGAGATCGAGAAAAGCAATCGGTGAAGCAGCGGGGCGTAAAGCAAGCAAAGCTGGCGGCGATTTGTTTCGAGCCTCGACGAGACAGAAGCGGAATCAAAGGCGGCAGGTGAGTCGTGCGGCGGTCGATCGATGGATTGATCGGGCGACCCTACTCGAGGCGTGCGCTGAGATCGCTGGCGGGAGGGCCGAGCAAGCCAGTGTGGGGGCTACAGCCCATGTGAGGCCGAGGCAAGGCTAAGACCTGACGAGGGCCCAGGTGGAACCGGCAGGAGGAGTCCATTGATCTCGGTTGGCTGAAACCCGCAGGTGCAGCGCGTTGCATGCAGAGGCCGAAAGCTAGTGAGATTTGTTTAAAGAAAAAAAGGATCGACACAAGGGCTAGTCAGACCGTAATATGCTATCAAGAAAAAAAATAAGTCCTAAAGCTACATACGTGTGATGAATCAGGAATTTGAGCTAGCTTAGCTTTGTTGATCTGTGGCATGTTCACACGGGAAGGCTATGGAGGACTTTGCTTTGGTTTTTTGTCAGTACACGTGTGTGTATGGATGGCGAAGGTCACGATGACGGCTTGAGTCTGGAATGTGTCTGCAGCCGGATAAATTTGGCTGGGTCGGACTGGTTAGTCTGATGGATCGACGCAAGTCGGTTGGTACATAAGACGGTGGTGGAATCAGCGACGACGACATAGAAGCATGATACTGATGGTGACCGACTTCTGGGCGTGGAAACACGTGGCACGGGCTTGAGTGCTTGTGTGGCTTTGACAAGGCTATGACGCGGGGTTGATTCAAGACGGTGCACATAAGAGCTTGAAGTTGACGAGGCACGGGGTGGCACGTACAACCACCATGGAGTCATGTTGAAGGTGGAGTTGGAGTCTGACGGAAGAATTCACTTGGTGCTGATTGAGGGGCTACGGCGTAAGTCGACGGAGTCGAAGCCTATTCAGCGGGAAAAAGCGAGTGACACTTGGTTCGGACTGGAGCCCAATGGTCTGATGGAAACGTGAAACTCGTCATCGGTCGGTGGTGATCGGTGGTACTCTGCAGTGAGGATTGAGTGGTGCGGGTTCGCGGCCCTTGAGACTCGACCGGGACAGCAGAGGCTCGACGCGGTAATAGCGGCGAGGCGTGCGGCACACACGGGGCATGGAGACTGACCAGGGCTCTGGCGGTCATACATGTGGTGAGACAAATGCGAATTTGACTCGAGATGATTACAAGCAATGGTGAAATTCCTTCAAGTTTCAGACAGACGGCCAAGAAAGGAGCGGTGATGTTGAGTTCAGGTAACTCTTATGTGCGACACCCAATATGTGAGTTGTTCACTTTCATGTAGGTCAGTGATCAATGTGTGATGGCGTTGGACTGATACTCTGAAAGTTGGGAGCGCAAACTAGAGTAATGTGGAACTTGATTTTGCTCGAGTGTTGACTGTGCTCAAGAAAAGAAGGGACTACAAGTTGCAGGTGGAGTCACATGGAGTCTTTGGAGTAGCAGCGATACTCACGGGATAAGCTCAAATCCAATGTACATGGATGCATTGACGAATTCAAGGTGGTGGAGAATATTCGCCAATGTGAAGTTTGTTAGAGTTGTGTCGAATATAGTGTACAAGGTAGGTTACAGTTGGACTTATAGATGTATTGTGTTTACATAGAATATGTAGTCGTGTCCTAGTAAAACACTTGTATCCTAGGCCTCTCATATATGGTGGGGCTAGACACACGATGTAACCTATGCCAACATAATAGCACAGGCGCACAAGGGGGAGCCGGCGACGTGTGCCGGCGCCCGGGTGGCCGGTGCGCGGTATTGTGACGGTGTCACGGAGAGGAACGCCCGTAGTCAGGCCCCGGGGATGTAGTCGATGAACCTCGTTAACAAATTTCGGTGCCATGCTTGATTGATTGCTTGGTCATCAGATGATCGACGGTATGCTTCGGATTTATTCTAACAATACTAAACTGATTTTAGTAAATTCTAAGTAATCTGATTTCAGTTTCAAAACTGTACAGGCAAATGCAATTTTTCCAACAAATATACAACCACTACCGAAGGTTAACTGGTGCACGGTGCTATGCTATCCGTGTGAAGTGTGCACAATTTTATTTTAGTAGACACATCTGGTTGTTATGTAGGGTAGGCTTGATCTTTATTTTTCTTCGAAAGGGCTAAGCTTGGACCACGTGAAAGTATGAACGAAAGTCAACCACAGTCGACCTTGTGACAAGCATGTTACAAACTAAGAGCATCTCCAACAGCCGCGCTAAACTAGCGTCGCGCCGCAAATTAGGCCGTTTTAGCGCACGCGCAACGCGGCGGGTCGCTCCAGCGGGCGCGCAAAAATGGCGCGCGCGCTATAACGGGTTGGGCGCGCGGTTGAAAACACTTAGAGCATCTCCAACAGCCGCGCTAAACTAGCGCCGCGCCGCAAATTAGGCCATTTTAGCACGCGCGCAATGCAGCGGGTCGCTCCAGTGGGCGCGCAAAAACGGCGCGCGCGCTATAACGGGTTGGGCGCGCGGTTGAAAACACTTACCCCCACGGCGTATTTTGGGCGCCAGCTACAGCGCACGGCACACTCGAGCGCTCGCGCCGCACTCTCTCCTCTCCTCGTCCTACGCCCCGCGCGCGCCGGCGCCGGCGCCCTGCCACCCACCCATGGACGCGCACACCGGCGCCGGCACACTCGGGTGCAATGTCTTTTGATGTGCCTTCTCACACACATTCCCATGAAGATGCCGTTGAAGATCTTGCCAACACCGTTGGAGCTTCACATGATGCGGTGTGTGATGCGGTGCGTGATGAGGAGAGGGAGGAAGATTCATCTTCGGAGGCGGAAGAGTCGTCTTCGGAAGATGAGGACGAAGACGAAGACGAGGAAGATGAAGATTGATGTGTCTTTCATGTCTTGAATTTTAGTTTGCATTTGAACTTGGTTGGATGAACTTGTGGGCATGATTTTGAACTTGTGGGCATGAACTTTTATTCATCAACTTGTTTGTGTCAAATTTTACATGTTCATTTTTGTCCAAAATATCATATATGCAAAATGCCCGGCGAGTCGCGCGCGCTGTATTTTTGCGCTCTGCTGGAGCGGCGCGCGCGCGCTGCATTATAGCGCGGCTGCTGGAGCCAGCGCAGGTGGGCGCGCAAAACCAGCCACAGCGCGCGCGGTAAACAGGTTTTTTGCGCGCGGCGCTTAGCGCGGCTGTTGGAGATGCTCTTACCCGCGCGGCGTATTTCGGGCGCCAGCTACAGCCCGCGGCACACTCGAGCGCTCGCGCCGCACTCTCTCCTCTCCTCGTCCTACGCCCCGCGCGCGCCGGCGCCGGCGCCCTGCCACCCACCCATGGATGCGCACACCGGCGCCGGCACACTCGGGTGCAATGTCTTTCGATGTGCCTTCTCACACACATTCCCATGAAGATGCCGTTGAAGATCTTGCCAACACCGTCAGAGCTTCACATGATGCGGTGCGTGATGCGGTGCGTGATGAGGAGAGGGAGGAAGATTCATCTTCGGAGGCGGAAGAGTCGTCTTCGGAAGATGATGACGAAGACGAGGAAGATGAAGATTGATGTGTCTTTCATGTCTTGAACTTTAGTTTGCATTTGAACTTGGTTGGATGAACTTGTGGGCATGATTTTAAACTTGTGGGCATGAACTTTTATTCATCAACTTGTTTGTGTCAAATTTCATATGTTCATTTTTGTCCAAAATATCATATATGCAAAATGCCCGGCGAGTCGCGCGCGCTGTATTTTTGCGCTCTGCTGGAACGGCGCGCACGCTGCATTATAGCGCGGCTGTTGGAGCCAGCGCAGACGGGCGCGTAAAACCAGCCGCAGCACGCGTGGTAAACAGGTTTTTTACGCGCGGCGCTTAGCGCGGCTGTTGGAGATGCTCTAACAAAAGAGTATATATGGGCAGTGCTATCGCTCAAAGCAAGGTCTATTCAGCGCCTTCAGCATCGGAATGGAGACCTGGCACTACCGCGCGCCCAAGCGGACCTTAGCCCAGCAACAAGAGTTCGCTCGCCTGCCCCACGCTCGCTCCAGCTGCTCTGCCGCTTGCATCACCCGCTTGGCTGCTCGCTAGTTTTTCTGCGCGCGATTGGTCTAGTAGAAAAAAACCAGCCAGTTTAAAAAAATTGAAATAATAAAGGTTTATAATTTTATAAAAAATTTCATCCATTCGAGAAAGAGTTGAGAATTTTAAAAAATATTGTGAATTTATTTTCAAAAAATGGAAAAAAATCACCAAAATTTAAAATTTTCATCAGTTTTTAAAACGTTCGTCATTTTTGAAGAAAAGTTCACAAACTTGAAAAAAGTTCATCTATTTTGAAAAAATGCTCCTCAATTTTGAAAAAACATCTCAAAAAAGAAAAAAAATCCATCCATTTTGATTTTTCACATGGATATTAAAAGAGTTAATCAATTTTAAAAAAACAATAACAGAATTAAAAAAATCATCGATTTTAAAGAAAAGTTCACGAATATGAAAAAAAATCATCGATTTTGAAAAACATTATCGTGAATATGGAAAACTTGATGCATTTAAGAAAATAAAAAAATAAAAAAAAAAGAGAACAAGATAACCAACCAAGGAATAAGCTGCATTTTTAGCCTTGCATTTTAAGAAATAAAAAAGGAAACTAGCACATCAGGTCTTGTGACGCACTTGGTTACTGCGTTCAGGATGGAGGAGTGTGGTTCAAATCTTGCTCAGCTACTAAATACGGAGGAGCGCGGTTCGAATCCTGTCGCGCACACGTTTTTTTTTTTGGCGTTTAAAACATTAAAAAGGAGAGTGAATGGGCCAGCCCAGAGCAGAAGGGGGTGTGCGTCAAGTTGAAAATGTACTGTGTCGGGTGCTTAAGACGCGAATGCTATTTCTCACATTAAGCGAGATGGTAGGAACTTTCGCTGTGAGCTTCAACAGTAACAGACCAGCCCACTCACTCACACTTCAAAAGAAAATAGTGAAAAAGAAGCTTCGCGACGGCTCTACCACCAGGCTAGCATCAGGATTCTTTTAAATTAATAGGGCGGGTTGTAATTGAGGCAAAATGCGCACGGGCCTCACTGGTTATGCCTTTTCTTTTCTTCTCGGGTGTCTCTTTTCTTTTTCTTCTCCGTTTTATTTTTTTTATTTTTTTATTTGTTTATTCAATTATATTTTTCATTTTATTTTTTTATTTGGTTTATTTTGTTTCTTTTCGGGTTTCATTTTTTTGGCCTTCTTTTCTTTTGGTTTTCATTCTATATTTTTTCCTATATAGCAACAACATTTTTTCTAATACATGTTTAACATTTTTTCAATACAAATTTAACATTCTAATGCATAGTCAACATTTTTTCTATACACATGTTTAGAAATTTTTAAATGGTTGATTAACATTTTTTATACATGGTCAACATTTTTCCTATAAACCATTTAAACCTTTTTCAAATGCCTGATTAACATTTTTCAAATAAATGGTCAATATTTTTCTAACACATGGTAAACCATTTTTATATGAACATTTAACATCTTTCAAATGCTTTATCCACATTTTTTAAAATGCAAGACTAACATTTTTTGAATACATGGTAAACTTTTTTCTATACACATGTAACATTTCATAAATGCTTGATTAAATGTTTTGAAATATTTGGTCAATATTTTTTCTAATACACGTTCAAATACTTTTTTAACATATTTTAAGTACATGATCTACTTTTTTCACACACATTGTATATTTTTGTATTCAATTTTCGTATACATGGTGAACATTTTTTATACACATTTAACATTTTTCAAATGCATGATTAACATTTTTCAAAAATATAATGAAAAATTTATCTTGTAATAGATATGTTTTAAATTACTGAAAAGTGTAAACCAAAGTAAAAAAAAAGAAAACAAAAGGTCAAACAAACAAAAATAAAAGAGGTAGTGGCCTCGCGCGAGCTGGGTCGGGCCATTTAGTATGCTGCCTTCAGCAAGAGCTGACTGTGTATCGGTTGCACTGATACATAGTCGCACCCCGCTTAAGGCGCCAAATAGGTGCATTGACTATTTATCGCATTAAGCGAGTCAGTAGTGATGTCTCGCGTCTAGGTAAGAGCATCTCTAGCAGACCATGTATAATGCCGACCTACAAAATGTGTTTATAGTTCGTAGAAAAACGGCTTTGCGGACCGGCGCGGACGGCGGCCGAGCAGACCCCGCAAAGCGGACCCGTAAAAAAGAATAATCGCGGGCGGCCCGTAAATCATTAATTTGTATTTTAATTTCGGGCATGAAAACACATTTCTTTGCTTTTTTATTTTCTTTAAGGGCATTGGATACATAATAATTCACCAACTTTTTGCTAGAATAGTAAGATTAAAGAAAACAAAAACCACAATTAGGCATTTTAGAAGATATCAAGCTTCCATAACTGCTCCCACTAGTTGGACCAACATCTTCTCCATGCCTTCATTGTTGATCTGTGGATTCTTAATCTTACATTCTTCATTATTCTTCTTTGATTCTAAAGAAGTAAACGTTCCTTCCTCTCTAGTTTCTTCTCTAATTGCACATGCAGCCGCATCATTAGCTTCAATTCTACCAACAAGTGCACAAACATCTATTAAGTTTCTTTCTATCAATAAATCGATGTATCTTCTTCCCAATACCAAAATGAGCATCCGCCTTCCTACACACATGACCATCTCAATAAGCTACTAAAATTGAACTGAATAGGTTGATAAAGTCGAATGAAAACAAGAACATACCCTGTCATTTTCGCATTTGAAGAATACCCATCTGGGGTGTTGCGGCATGCTAGATGTTAGCCGTAGCATAGCTGTGTGCAGTTGTCGCACTGTATGAGTGGCATGAGCGAGCCGCTGCGCGAGCGCCGAGCCCGGGTGACGGCCAACCGAGTCCTTGCTGGCAAACCGACGGCGGCGGCTAGAGGACAAACCAGTTCCTGCATGCGGCGCTGGGGCTTTTGTCGGGGCTGTGCGGGGTGCTCCCCGACCAATCCATGGCTTGGCGCAGCCCCCGGTGGTCGGAAATCCCAAATCCAGCGACCACGACAAACAGCCGCCGATCTGCAACTTTCCGACCGACTAAGGCAGGAGGAAGAGGTGGAGGACAATCTTGGGGATGTGGCGGCCCGCCGGCGTGATCCCGCCGACTGGTATGGCTGGAATTGTAGGCGGCAGTGGGTGGGGAAAAGCGCAGGCTAAAATGCCTTTATGGGTTCGATGGGGTAATTTTTTTCATACGGACTTGTATTTTGACAGTTATTTTACGGGTCGAAGCATCATACAGGGTATGCTAAAGATGCTCTAATCAGTGTCGGGCCAGCCCATTTAACGCCCGTGAATTGAAAAAGAAAAATCGGGAAGAAAAGGGGCGCACCCAAGGATGGAACCTGGGTCTCCAAGGGATGGCCGGTGCAGCTAACCACTCTGCCCACTTTGCGTCATTAGTTAGTAGTAGGATCACCACTTGCTATATGTTATTGGAGCTGGTATTCTCTGTTTTTTCTTTGTTTCTTTGTTTCTATGATATTTTCATTCATTTCTTCTCTTATTTGTTTCATATTTTTGTTTTTTTGTTTCTTCTTGTTTTTCATTCTACATTCTTATATACATGATCAACATTTCTTCAAATATTTATTTAATATTTTTAAATATTTGTTTAACATTTTCAAATACTTCGTTCAATATTTTTTTTAAACTTGTTTAACAGTTTTTATATACCTGATCAACATTTCTACAAATACTTGTTCAATGTTTCTTCAAATACTTGTTCAACATTTTGATATACATCATCAACATTTTTTAAAATGTTTTATTGAAGAGTGTTTTTTGTAATATATATACTTAGAATATTTAATATAAAGTATTAATAAAAGTACAAAAAGTAAAGTAAAAAAGAAGATAGAAAACATAAAACAAAAAAGCAGGAAAAATAGGTTGTGGGCTCCCACACTCGTGGGCCGGCCCAACTTGCTCGCCTTTCAGCGAGTCTAATACTTGTTCAACAATTTCAAATTAATTTTCTTTGTTTAGTCTTTTCCCTTTTTCTTTATTACAGCAATTTTTTCTTTTTTCCTTTTTATTTCAAAAGTTTGCATTTTTAATGATGAATAATTATCAGATTCATGAACTTCATGGAAAATTGTGAACATTTTTCAATACGCAAAAATTTATTAAAACCAAGAATAATTTTCAAATTGGGAATAATTTTCAAAGTCGTGAACATTTTTAAATTTCATACATATTTTAAATTCATGAACATTGGTCAAACTAGCGAGCATTAGTTGTGAGTGTTTCTTTCTCTAGTTCTTTTACATATTCACGTACATATTTTGATATCATGATTTTTCCTGAAACCACAAACATTTGAAAATTCATGATCATTTTTCAGAATGTAATATCGTTTTTTAAAATTCAACATAGTTAGAAATTTTTGCAAAAAAAGTAAATCGGAAAAAAAGTAAATTGGGTTTTTTGAATTGCCGATAATTGTTGAATCGATGAACATTAATTTTTTTTGGGAATAATTATTGAAATTGAAGATTATTTTCTGATTTGGTGAACAGTTTTTGGAATTCAAACCATTTCTTGAAATGCATGAACTCTTTTCAGTTGACGAACATTTCATTTTTTAAAATTAGTGAAGAAATCATGAACTTTGTTCTAAAAGTCGATCATTTTTCAAATTTGTGAGCATTTTAACATTTTTTTAGAATATGTTTTTGGAAATCCCGAACGTTTTGTCCAAAAGAAAAATCAGAAAAATAAAGCGGAACAAAAAAGTGCTGACCCCTCGCAGAATGGCGCTATTATACAACTTTTCAAGAAAAACATACACTTTTTCATAATGTGTTTTTTAATTATGAACAATGTTTTAAAAAGCACAAAATTATTTAAAAGCGGATATTTTTTGGAAAGATTCAACAACCTTAAAAATTTCTAAACACTTAAAAAACATTTAAAATTGATGAACTATTTGTGAAGTTTCAATCTTTTTTTCAAAACTGTTAACACTTTTGAAATTCTGAACATTGTTCATAAAACATGAAAAAAATCAAATATTTGAACATATTTTGAAAATTGTGAAGATTTTAATGATAATAAGAACAATTTTGAAATTTGAAATACCTTTTTTTGTATAATACAAGCAAATTATGAAAATTGTGAACATTGTTTGGAAACATGATCAAAAGTTTAAAAAGCGAATATTTTCTAAAAACGTGAACATATTTTCTAAAATCTGAACATTTTTTAATATATTTTCTTGAAAATTCAAATAGTTTTGCCAAAATAAGAAAGTTTTTAGTTTTTTGAACATTAAGAAAATTAAGAAAAAGATAGGAGATGTGAAAAAAAGAAAATAAAATAACCAGGAAGACTAGTGAAGAAAACGTTATAAAAAATGAAATCAAACTGAAACTAGATCCTATTACTTCTTTCTGTTGGAAAGATGGGCCGGTCCGCTCGGTCACTCGCGTTTGCGTTTCCATGCCTATTTGGCACAAAGCATGTCAAATAGGATCCACCCTTCCTCTCCTATTTGGAACGTACTAAGGTCATTATAGCCCCTAAAAAACTAAGGTGATTATTTAATTTTCTTTTTTCTTCTTTTTTTAACACAGTAGAATCGCAGATGCTCATATACAAGCACATGCATGCACTCTATGAACGTAAACACACACATCCTGTCCCTATGAGCTCCTCTAGGATACCAAGGCGGCACAATATCTTGAGATTGATGAAGTCACCACTCATCACACGCGCCTTGTTGTCAATAGGAAAGTCTCATCCCACTGAAACGAGCATCGTTGGAAAGCCCAAAATAAGTCTAGGAAAATGTGGGTACTAGTGCCAAGTCTAAGATTTGAATCCTGGTGGGTCGACTCCACCACAAGAAAGGTAACCATCTGAGCTACACTTTGTTCACTCTTATTTTCTTTTTCTAGAACCCCATTTCTCTTTTATTACGCTTCATTTTGATGTAGATATTTAGGGCTTTTATATTGAGTTGGAGTGTCAAAATCAAAGTCAAGGAGAAATGTAAATAGCCTCCAATGCCAAGGATGTTGCTTGGACGTGTATGTAATTGTTTTTTTGGAATCTAGCAATTTCAAATCGTGTTTGGATGTACCAAAACGGTATTGGCATTAAATTATCACTTGGTATAAGCAAAAGCATGAAAATATTCTATGGATGGTCATAATGGGCGTGATATTACGAAAAACATGTTTGGAACAACATAAAAACGTGAACTTTACACGAAGTGTTATAGAGGCAATAAGAGAAGCATACACAATTCCACGGAAGTTACTAGTTCAACAGAAACAACTCCACACAAAAATAGAACTTCACTAGAAGAGCAATGCTTCAATCTACTGAAACAATTCACGCCAAAAAACACTACAATCGACATGAGAAACTAAGAAAAAAATCAACAACTGGGGATTAGGGTTCTTGTCGTTGCTCCAATGGAGAAAGTTGGAAGAGGGAGAGGCGAGGGGAATAAGGAGGGAGATGGGCACGTGGGATCAGGTGGTGGACACCAACCTCCATTGTACTAGTGTATGTCCGTCAAAGGTCGGGGGTAGGAGAGGATACTAATGGGAGACGGGGGGAGGCGGGTGGCATGGGAATACGACGACAATGAGTAGCTCACCACTAGGCCGAGGTGCAAGGCATCCGGGAGCCACCTCGGGCTCGTGCTAGTTGGGGCACGAGATGGGAATAAACAAGAGGATGAGGTCGGTCTAGATGTCTAGGAGAGAGGGAATAGAGGCACAACGACACATGTCTAGAGAGACCGAGGGGAAAGGGAGGAGGTTGGTCGGAGAGCTCTGACCCGTGATACGTCTCCAACATATCTATAATTTTTGATTGTTCCATGCTGTTACATTATCATTCTTTAATGTTTTACAATCATTTTATAGCAACTTTATATCATTTTTGGGACTAACCTATTGACATAGTGCCTAGCGCCAGTTGTTGTTTTTTACTTTGCAGAATATCAGTACCAAATGGAGTCCAAACGAGCAAAACTTTTTGGAGAATTTTTTTGGACCAGAAGACACCAACTGGGCCAAATATGTACCAGAGGGGAGGCTTGAGGTGGACACAAACCACTAGGGCGTGCCAGGAGGCCCGGGTGTGCCTAGGGGGGTTGTGCCCCCCTCGGTGACCTCCCGCACCGCCTCTTCACCCTATAATACCCAAATATTCCAAAAACCATAGGGGAGTCGATGAAACACAATTCCAGCCGCTGCAAGTTCCAGAACCACGAGATCCAATCTAGACACCATCACGGAGGGGTTCATCATCCTCATTGGTGCCTCTCCGATGATGCGTGAGTAGTTCACCATTGACCTACGGGTCCGTAGGTAGTAGCCAGATGGCTTCTTCTCTTTTTGATTCTCAATACAATGGTCTCTTGGAGATCTATTTGATGTAACTCATTTTGCGGTGTGTTTGTTGGGATCCGATGAACTTTGAGTTTATGATCAGATCTATATCCGTGAATGTTATTTGAGTCTTCTTTGATCTCTTATATGCATCATTATTTATAGCCTCATATTTCTTCTTCGAATCTTTTGTTTAGTTAGGCCAACTAGATCGATTTTTCTTGCCATGGGAAGTGGTACTTTGTGATGGGTTCGATCTTGTGGTGTTCTTTCTCAGTGACAGAAGGGGCAGCAAGACACACATGTATCGTTGGTATTAAGAATAACAAGATGGGGGCTATTCCTACATGAATAGATTTCGTCTACATCATGTGATCGTTCTAACTGCATTACTCTGTTTCTCCATGAACTTAATGCACTAGATGCATGCTGGATAGCGGTCGATGTGTGGAGTAATAGTAGTAGATGCAGGCAGGAGTCGGTCTACTAATCTTAGACGTGATGCCTATATATTGATCATTGCCTTGTATATCGTCATAATTATTTGATCTTCTATGAATTGCCCAATAGTAATTTGTTTACCCATTGTGTGCCATTTCTCGAGAGAAGCCACTAGTGAAATCTACGGCCCCCGGGTCTATTCTTTATCATATTTGCCTTAAGATCTATTTTTATTCACTTTTATTTTCAGATATATTATTCCAAAAACCCGAAAATGCCTTGTTGCACTTTTTTATTACTTTTTTATTTCATGTTTTATCGAGATCTATTTATTCAATCTACCATAATTTTTATCCCGTCAACTTGACAATTTCTGGTGCCGTTACCCGAAGAGGGATTGATGACCCCTCATACGCGTCGGGTTGCAAGTATTTGTTCTTTGTGTGTAGGTACCGTTTACATAGTGTTACTTGGTTCTCCTACTAGATTGATACCTGGTTTCATAACCGAGGGAATACCTACCGTAGTTGTACTGCATCATCCCTTCCTCTTTGGGAAAATACCGATGCAGTTTCAAGCGGCATCAAATGGAATTTCTGGCGTCGTTGCCGGAGAGACATCATCAACATCTATCAGGTTCCTAATCACAAATCTCATCTCCTTGCAATTTACATTATTTGCCATTTGCCTCTCATTTTCATCTCCCCCACCTCACAAAAATTTGCTATTTTACTTGCCTTCTTTTTTTCATTCGTCGTTTTCTCGTCAGATCTCTTGTTTGTTTGAACTTGTCTCTATGAGTGATTTCGGTATGGCAGAAACAGATGATGGCCTAACTCCTAAAATTGGACGATCTAGCAATCTGGATGCTAAAACTTTTGTTTTGGGGCAAGGGAATGTTATGGGAAAAGAACATATCCAAGAATTTTCCAATTGTGTTGGAAATTTGACTCTTGATGATGCTCCTATACTTAAAAGAACTAAATCTTATGCAGAAGCTATTTCAGCACTAGTGCTGAAACTTGAAAATAGATTTATCCCTACCCATCCTACTTTGCAAATATTGTTTTATGAGCTACCCGTTATAAAGGATCCTAAAGCAAAAAAATTAGCTACCCTTATTCTTATGAATGAATTTGACTACATAGTACGGGAAGCTAGGGAAATTTTTGATTTTTATGGTATGAGCCATGAAAACCGGTGATAAATGAGATCCTTTATAATTGTGATTATATGTTGAGACATTTGCTTGGAAATAATCAATTTTTTGAGGGGAACCTTAAAAAGAAATCCCCGTTATAGATATAATCCAACAAGTTTTCAATGATGTTAATCAACAATATTCTTGGATTTTGGCCGGAAATCAAAGGGGATACGTAGATGGGCAACTTGATAATGCTAAAATTTCTATGTATAATGTGTTCCAAGTTTTTTTTACAAAACCTCCTGACAAGAGCACATCTTGGAAAATAAGAAGATAAGACAATACTTGAATCTATGCATTATGCCTAGCTAGGGGCATAAAACGATACCGCTTGTTGGGAGGCAACCCAATGAATAAATTTTATTTTTTTCCTTTCTCTTTCTGTTCTTGAGTGTTTACACAATTATTCTACTGTTATGCTTGTGTTTTTATGTTTTAATTAGTGTTTGTGCCAAGTAAAGCCCTTGGGATCATGTTGGGTGATAGTTGATTTGATCTTGTTGAAAAACAAAAACTTTTGCGCCCGGTGGCAAAATAGCATAAAATCACGGAGACGAGATAAAATCCTGAATTTTTTACACAAGATTGATATACAAATTTTCTACGTTGTCCTAATTTTTCAAATTTTTTGGAGTTACATTAGTATATCAAGTTTCCAGATTACTACAAACTGTTCGATAGGTTCTATTTTCTTTGTGTTGTGTGCCTATTTTGATGAATCTATGGATTGTATCGGGGGGTAGAAGCCATGGTAAAGTTAGAATACAGTAGGTATAATGAAAAAAATAAATTATGAATGGGTTTGCAACAGTACTTAGAGTAGTGATTTGCTTTGTTATACTAACGGATCTCACGAATGTTTTGTTGAGTTTTGTGTGATTGAATTTTTCAAGTTTTGGGTGAGATCACGATGGATGAAAGAATAAGGAGTGAAAAGAGCCTAAGATTGGGGATGCCCCATGGCACCCCAAGTTATTATTCAAGGAGAACCAAGCAACTAATCTTGGGGATGCCCCGAAAGGCATCCCCTCTTTCTTTTAACGACCATCAGTATTTTACTTGGAGCTATATTTTTATTCGTCACATATCATGAGTTTTGCTTGGAGCATCTTGTATTATATGTGTCTTTGCTTGTGTTGCTTTTTTAGTTTGTGTTAAATATCCTTGCTGGATACACCTTTTTGAGAGAGCCAAAATTATGCTATGATTTGATAGAATTGCACTTTATGCTTCACTTAAACTTTTTGAGCTATGGAATTGCTCTAGTGCTTCACTTATATCTTTTTGAGCATGGTGTGCTTTAATATTTTTGAAGAAATGCTCTCATGCTTCACTAAGATCTATTTGAGAGTTAGTAAATTTTTGAAGAAATTCTCTCATGCTTCACTTATATTATTTTAAGAGAAGAACTTTTTTATGCTCATGTTCTTCACTTAAATTTGTTTGAGCTTATCAAAAGCAACATATGAAACTAGTCCCAAAGTGATAGATATTCAAGAGGGATATAATAAAAACTTTCATGAAGATCATTGGACAAATTAAACTTGATTCTTTGTTATAGTTTTGAGATATGATGATAGTGATATGTGAGTCATGTTGGTGAGTAATTATGCTTTAGTAAGAATATTGGTGTTAAGGTTTGTGATTCCCTATGCAAGCACAAAAGTCAACAGTTATGCAATGACATTACATCCTACTTATGGTGCATTATTCGGTGTTAGTTATGCTTAATGCTCGCTTATGTGATTTTTTGTTTCTTGGTTGGTTGCTTCTCAATCTATTTGCTAGCCTCCACTTGTACTACGTAGAAATGCTACTTGTGCATCCAAAATCTTTAAACCCAGTTTTGCCATATGAGTCCACCATACCTACCTATATGTGGTATTTCTGTGCCATTCTAAGCAAATTTCTATGTGCCATCTCTAATTTTCAAAATGAGCTTCCTTTTTGTATGCTTGTACCGCTCATGAAGCGGCAGGGGGTGGCCAATATTTTCCATGCTAGATGTGTTATTCTCAAGATGAGTGTTTATTCACTTATCATTGCACGAGAGTACGACGGTAATAGGGATGCCCAGTCCCAAAATGAAAAAGAAATTTACTTTATGTTGTAAAATAATAAATTCCTTGGAAAATGTTGGTATGGAAGGCACTCGTGGATACGGCTAGCCATGGATTGTGAAATAATGGTGTAAAGAGGAATAAACTTTAGTTTCTGTTTGGGAACCGCCTATGATATATCTAGCATGGAAAGTGTTGGAAATTACTTGGTCGTTTTCGTTGACGGGAAAAGTATGCGTCTCAAAAGAAAATATCTCTCAATTTTTTCTTTGAGCTCTGGCACCTCTACAAATCCCTACTTCCCTTGGCGAATGGCCTTTTTATTTACTTTATGCAATTTTTATTTTTATTTGAGTCTCCATCTTCTCTTATAAAGCACCAACTAGGGACCACTATGATCATACTTGAGCATTGGATGTAGCTATATACGAGTGCGTTTCATGAATGGACCAATGATTGAGCATGATGGGCTAGGGATAACTTTATGTCAAAACTAGACTATTGCTTTGAACCATATAAAAGTCCAAATGTCCATGCTACAAAAGAAAAGATTATGTGATGAACATGTTAGGCATCATTCCACATCAAAAATTCTGTTTTTATCAGTTACCTACTCAAGGACGAGCAGAAATTAAGCTTGGGGATGCTGATACGTCTCCAACATATCTATAATTTTTGATTATTCCATGCTGTTATATTATCATTCTTGGATGTTTTACAATCATTTTATAGCAACTTTATATCATTTTTTGATACTAACCTATTCACACAATGCCTAGTGCCATTTGCTATTTTTTACTTGTTTTTTTACTTCGCAGAATATCAGTACCAAACCGAGTCCAACGCAATAAAAAATTCTGAAGATTTTTTTGGACCAGAAGACACCCAGTGGGCCAAAGATGTACCAGACGGGAGGCCCAGGCATGCCCAGTGGGGTTGTGCCACCCTCGGTGACCTCCCACACCACCTCTTCGCCCTATAAATACCCAAATATTCCAGAAACCCTAGGGGAGTCGATGAAATGCAATTCCAGCCGCTGCAAGTTCTAGAACCACGAGATCCAATATAGACACTATCACGGAGGGGTTCATCATCGTCATTGGTGCCTCTCCGATGGTGCGTGAGTAGTTCACCATAGACCTACGGGTCCATAGGTAGTACCTAGATGGCTTCTTCTCTCTTTTTGATTCTCAATACAATGGTCTCTTGGAGATCTATTTGATGTAACTCTTTTTGCGATGTGTTTGTTGGGATCCGATGAACTTTGAGTTTATGATCAGATCTATATCAATGAATATTATTTGAGTCTTCTTTGATCTCTAATATGCATCATTATTTATAGCCTCGTATTTCTTCTTCGAATCTTTTGTTTAGTTAGGCCAACTAGATCGATTTTTCTTGCCATGGAAAGAGGTGCTTTGTGATGGGTTCGATCTTGCGGTGTTCTTTCCCAGTGACAGAAGGGGCAGCAAGACACACATGTATTGTTGCTATTAAGGATAACAAGATCTACATGAATAGATCTCGTCTACATCATGTTATCATTCTTATTGCATTACTCCGTTTCTCCAAAACTTAATACACTAGATGCATGCTGGATAGCGGTCTATGTGTGGAGTAATAGTAGTAGATGCAGGCATGAGTCGGTCTGCTAATCTTGGACGTGATGCCTATATATTGACCATTGCCTTGGATACCGTCATAATTATTCGATCTTCTATCAATTGCCCAACATCAATTTGTTTACCCATTGTGTGCTATGTATCGAGAGAAGCCACTAGTGAAATCTACGGCCCCCGGGTCTATTCTTTATCATATTTGCCTTGAGATATACTTTTATTCGCTTTTATTTTCAGATCTATTATTCCAAAAACCCAAAAATACTTTGCTGCACTTTTTTATTACTTATTTTGTTCTGCATTTTCTCATGATCTATTTATCCAATCTACCACAATTTTTGTCCCGTCAACTTGACAATTACTGGCGCCGTTACCCGAAGAGGGATTGACAACCCCTCATATGTGTCGGGTTGCAAGTATTTGTTATTTGTGTGCAGGTACCATTTACATAGTGTTGCTTTGTTGTCCTACCGGATTATTATGTTGATACCAATTAGATCATCATTTCTCAAACATTTCATATCGTAAAAGATTACATGATGAAACATGTTAGGTAGTATTCAACATATTTTTTTTATTAATTTACGTACTCTAGGAAGAGCAGGAATTAAGCTTGGGGATGCTGATATGTGTCCAACATATTTATAATTTTTGATTGTTTCATGCTACTATATTATCAACCTTGTATGATTTCTACACCATTTTATATCATTTTTGGGAACTAACCTATTAACTTAGTGCCAAGTGCAAGTTACTATTTTCTGCTTGTTTTTCATTTTACAGAAAATCCATACCAAACAGAGTTCAAACATGGCAAAACTTTTTAACATTTTTTCTGGACCATAAGAGACCCATGAAGCTTCGGGGGAAGTCTAGAAGCCAGATGAGGAGGCGACAAGGCAGGGGGCGCGCCCTGCCCCCTGTGGGGCCCCTACTACTCTAATTGACCTAATTCCTGGCCTATAAGTTCACACATATTTGGAAACCCCTAGAAGGAGACCCGAAACAATTATTGCACCACCACAAGTCCTTATTCCTCGGTGGTCCCATCTGGAGGCCTTTTCGGTACTCTGCCGGAGGGGGAATTGATCACAGAGGGCCTCTACACCAACCTTGCTGCCTCTTGGATGATGCATGAGTAGTTCCTCACCGGACCTATGGGTCCATAACAGTAACTAGATGTCTCTCTCTCTCTCTCTCTCTCTCTCTCTCTCTCTCTCTGATCTTCAATACAATGTTCTTTTCGGAGATCAACTTGATGTAGTACTTTTGTTGTGTGTTTGTTGGGATCCAATGAATTGTGGGTTTATGATCTGATTATTCCTTGAAAGTAATTGATTCTTTTCCAAACTTTATTATGTGTGATTATTTATAGCTATGTAATGCTTTCCAATATATGAGTTTTCTTTGGTCAACATCATGGTTAGATCTTCAGTGGAAGTGGTGCATAGTAATAGGTTCAATCTTGCGGTGTTCTCACCTCATGACAGAAGGGGTAGCGAGGCACGTATTGTATTGTTGCTACTAAGGATAAACTGATGGAGTTCGATCATGTTGATTGGTCTTATTTTGCCTACATTATGTCATCACGCTTAAAGCATCACTCTGTTTGTCGTGAACTTGATACGTAGAGAGGCAAGCATAGAAGCACTCTCGAAGTGGAGTAATATTAGTAGATGCAAAATCATTTCAGTCTACTTTTCACGGACATAATGCGTATGTATTGATCATGCCATGAATAATATCATAATTATGCGATTTACTATCAATTGCCCAATAGTAATTTGTCTACCCACCGTGTTATTATGCTTATGAGAGAGATGCCTCTAGTGATGCTATGGCCCCCGTGTCCAATTCACTTTATATTTACTAAAACCCTAAAAATACCTTGTTGCAATTTATTATCTTTTATTTTACTTTTATTTTATCCATCTATCACTACCAGATTTGATCCTTGTAACCAACAAGAACAAGGGGATTGACAACCCCCTTGCCTTCATTGGTACAAGTATTTTCTTTATGTGTGTGTAGGTACCGTTTATCTGTTTCTCGTGGAGTCTCCTATTGGTTCAATAAACCTTGGTTGTTAACTGAGGAAAATACTTCGCTACTGTGCTACATCACCCTTCCTCTTCAAGGAAATCCCGACAAACTATAGAAGTACCATGCTCCATGTTGCCATTGACTGCGATAACACCATTCGGCCCTGACATCTTAAGCTTCAAATACGCGTAGTGTGGGATGGCATGAAAACGAGTGAAAGCAGTTCGCCCGAGGAGTGCATGGTAATCACTTCGAAAGGATACCATTTCAAAGATTAACTCTTCACTTCAAATGTTTTTGGGTGTGCTGAAGACTACGCCCAGGGTAATGCTTCCCCAGCTATGTGCCTCAATTCCCGGTGTGATACCCTTGAATGTGGTACCACTAGGTTTGATTTTGTTAGGATCGATATGAAGTTTTTTGTCAGTTTCTGCATAGATCAGATTGAGGCTAATGCCAACATCCATAAGGATGCGAGTTAATTGAAAACCATCCACAATGGGATCAAGTACCAACGATGTTGTGCCTATGTGGTTGATGCTTGTAGAATGGTCTCTTTGGTCGAATATGATCGGAATTTCCGACCATGATTATACTTGGGCGTTGCTGGATCTATGGCATAAACATCACGGGGTTCCCGTTTCCTCTCCTTTTTGGTGACATGAGTAGCATATATCATGTGAACATCCTTGACTTTGGGAGGAAACTATTTTTGGCTACCATTACTCGGCCCAAGCTGGTCCCCATCCTCATTACACGTTCGACTCTTGCCCTGATTATTAGCTGCTATCTTACCGACCTACCTGATCACCCAGCAGTTCCTGTTGGAATGAGTAGCAGGTTTGTCAGGAGCACCATGGATAGCACATGGTTTGTCCAGGATTTGTCCAATGTGGAGGGCCATCTCTTTTTGAACACAGTATATACGCAAGCGCTTATATACACGCGCATACACTCACCCCTATTAACACACGTACGCACATCCTACCCCTATGAGCACCTCCGAAAGACTGAGCCGACATATCATCTTGAAATTTACAAAGTCACCGTAGGCACCTCGTCGTCGACGGGAACGTCTCCTCCCACTGAATGTGCATCGCCGGAAATCCTAAAATAAATCCAGGAATAAATGCGAGCACCAGGACTTGAACCCTGGTGGGTTCGGGATACCACAGTCCCTCTAACCATCCAACCCATCTCTATTCCCTTGAAAGGGCATCCGCTTGTTGCCGCTATGTTGGTTGCTAAATCCTGCATTAACTGCCCCCTCCTCGGCATCCATGTTGCTTCCTCCATTGCGGCGTTTATTATTCTTATTGCACCGAGGTTTACTGTTCCCATCGCACACCTTGGAGGTACCTGGGTCACCACTATGGTTGCTTCAATGAGCCAGCCAACTATCCTCACCTGCGCAAAATTGAGTCATCAAGTGTGTGAGGGTTGCCATCGAACGACGCTTTTCCTATCCGAGCTCTCTAGCGAGCCATTCATCGCGGATGATGTGCTTAAAAGCAGCTATCACCTTCGCATCTGTACAATCGACTATTTGATTTTTCTTGGTCAAGAACCGGTTCCAGAATTTTCTGGCTAACTCCCCTAGGTCCTGCACAATATGAACAAGGTCATCAGCATTTGGGGTCAGACGTAAGTTCCCTGAAAGTTATCTCAAAAAGTATCATTGAGTCTTCCCAATTGCCAACCGAGTTCTCGGTAAAACTGTTAAGCCAATGTCGAGCTGATCCTTTAAGATTTAGGGGTACGCATTTGATGGCGTAGAGGTCATCAACTCGGTCCATGTGGATGTGCCTGAGGAAGTCCTCAACCCATACATCGCAGTCCTTAGTTCCGTCATACTGCTCAATGTTAATGGATTTAAATCCCTCCGGGAATTGGTGTTGCATAACCTTGTCTGTGAAGCACATTGGTGGGCAAATCCTCGAATCCTAGTTGTAGCATGGCGGGCATCCGATGTCGTCACTATTTGATCACGTTTATAGTCACATGTATTTCTATGCTTGGCTAACCAAACCAGGTATTCCGCCTGTCCAGCAGGGGGAGCTCCCTGGATCCATGGATAGATCAAGATGGGGGCAGCTGGTCTTGATATTAATCCCTTCCGCAAATCATACGGTCTCGAAGGCGAGAGTGGGTCCTTTCCGTGATGGCGATGTCTCTCAGGCTGGTTGGAATACCCACCCACCGGCCTATCAGGGCCTCGAGGAGGGCGGTTTGGGCTTCTTGGCCCAGTCACGCCTCGACAGTGGGCTACCAGCATCTTCCTCGTTGAACTCTGGGAGCATCTCTCTGTGTGGGTACTATTGGTTATTCCCTGTGAATCTATTCTCGAGTTCTTGCCCGACATAGACGACCTTGGTCCATTTGTCCCTCGGTTTATCCTGTTCGGCTCTAAGCAGCTAGGGGTTTTTCTTCCTGCTCTTTGTGGTGTTAATTAACCATCGGCGGAAGGCCCGGAGCCGAGGATCATCTAGGAGTTCCTTGGGGATATCGTATTCCTTGGGACCGAGACTTAAATCTTCCTTGGACTCTGGGTAGTAGTCATACTCCTCGGGGTCATCATCATCCTTGTTGGGTGCGCTGCCACCAATGGAACCATCACCAGTGTTATTGCCCGCATTCTGGTCTTCGATGTCGTCTAGAGTGGCACCATTGTCGGTGGCGTTGACGTTAACGGTAGCATCTGTTACCCATGCCCTTTTTACAGCATCTTTGACATCGATGTTTGGGGGGCTCAATATCTTCTTCATCATCCCTAGAAGTATCTACCATGTAGACATCATGGGTGGAGGTAGTCGCTCAATTTCCAATATAGCCAGCGGCTAGCACTACAAAAAAAGACACATCCATAACATTTTGGGCCGAACAAATTTTTTTCTGTCATTCTTATGACACTTCTATGACGACAATTGTGACAAAACCCGGTATCATCATAGATGTGGTGGGCTCCTACTTCTATGACAAAAAATCATGACAGAAAATGGGCTTTTCATCCTGGGCGGGCCGGAGACGCAGCTGCTTGACATTCTTTGGGCCGTCCATGACGGAAAAAATCATGGTAGAAGCGAGGGCGAGGAAAATATCGGGGGAGTTCCCGGCTACGATGGGTGGTCGGGGCCGAGTGATGCGCGTTTCTCTCATACGTACGCGTGTGTGTGTGAGGTGTTGCTCTCTAACTGAAACCGAGCGAGGCGTTGGGCTCTAACTGAACCCGAGCGATTGCACTACAGGCAACACGTTACTGAACCCGAGCGATCGATCGGTCCCTTGCTGTTAACTGAACCCAAGTGATTCCTTCGCTACTGCTGCTAACTAAAGCCGATCGATGCTGCCTCTGGATGAACAGTGAGCGTTGTTGGGGGGGGGGGTTGGATGAACAGTTCCTGGTGGGGGGTGGATGAATAGGACCCCATGGTGTTGCCGCTGGATGAACAGGACCCCGATCGAGCTAGTTGGGGGTGGATGAACAGGACCCCGTGAAGAGCTGGATGAACAGGACTCCGTAGAGGGCTGGTTGAATAGTAGCCGGTGGAGGACTGGATGAACAGTAGCCCGTGGAGGGGTGGTTGAACAGGACCCCGTGGAGAGGGCTGGTTGAACACTAGCCGATGGAGGAGCGCGCGGTGGAGGCTGAATGAACAGGAGCCCGTGGATGAACAATTGCAGGTGGAGGCTGGAGGAGGTCGATGGTGAATGAACAGTAGCTCATAGAGGCTGAAGGAGGTCGACGGTGGAGATGAACAGTATCCCGTGGAGTCCCATTTTGCGGTACGCCACCCCTCCTGATGAACCGGACCCCCATTTTGACCATAGCGCTCCAACACAAGTCCGTTTCCTCCATTTTGCGGTACACCACACCCCTCCCGATCAACAGGACCCCGTTTCGACCGTAGGAGGTCCGTTTCCTCTATTTTGCTATATGCCAGACCCCTCCCGGTGAACATGATCACGTTTCGACCGTGGCGAGTCGAACACAAGGCCGTTTCCTCCGTTCCGCGGTACGCCAGGCCTCATTTCCATCGGCTGTTCCGTCCAAGCCAGTTGGCTCTCGATGAGCAGCACGTGTTCCGTTGCCTCCCGATGAACACGACGCATTTCGTTGCCTCCCCATGAACACAACGACGACATAGTTTCTCCGTACATGAGACCTGGCTGCACGTATGCGTGAGTAGGCGTTCGAGACCCTGCCCGTATGTACGTACGTGGCCGTATTTTTTGGCGCGTGGCTATATGTACGTGTACACAGTTTAGATGGGACAACCTGAACTGCTACGTGGGGGGCTCTACTATGACATGTGCTGCTACTTACTCGGCCACGGTTCATCGTTGCAAAGCGACCGATCGACCAGCATGTACGTACATGTTCCCGACCAGAATGATAACGCTACGTACGCTTCGACTAGGTGGGTCTCGACTGTCAGGCACTTCCTTGCGTGCGAAGATGTAGCTGGTGGGTCCCAGCAGTCATGGCGTGAATCATTTTTTTGCCCCTAATATGGACGCACTTCCTCGTGTGCGATGATGTAGCTGGTGGGTCCCAGCAGTAAGGGGGAAACATTTTTTCGTGATATACGATGACCCGTCTGGTGGGTCCCCGCTGTCAGGTGGAGGAATCATTATTTCCTGCGTAATAAGGAGGCATTTCCTTGTGTGCGGCCGTGGACCCAGCTGTCAGCCTCTCCACGTACAGTCCACGTCCGATGGATGCCGTTCGTTGACCATGACGTGCCGAGAGCACCAGGGCGGTGGACGATGGCGAGGCCTAGGAAGGGAACGACACAGAGCTGGGGAAGACTCGACAGTGGTTGCCCACGCGGTGGGGAATACGAGGGTTTACTGGTCCGGCTGCCGTCACCGGAAAATAATAGGAGGTGTGGGTGAGTAGAGGAATGACATGGCCAACAATAGAGTAGGATGGGGCGGTGCGGCCTGTGCGGTAGCACAGCCGGCCACGGGAGGCGGGAGCAGGCAGTCCCACCGGCACTAGTTTTGGCGGCTAGAGCAAGAAGACCAGAGGTTGAAGAAGCACTACGGCCGTTGGATGGACATTGTACGGTCTCTGCAGCTAGAATCGTTTATATTGACTAAGTTGACAAAGCCATTGGTATGCGTGAACTTAGTAGGCCCACAGGTTAGCCTCCGAAATGGTGCACCCTAGATGTCAGGGGAGGAATCATTTTTTGGGTGGCTGAAGCTAGAATATCCGAGATTGAAGAAGAAGGACGACATCCGTTGGATGGACATCCAACGGCTAGTGCTGCTAGAACCGTGTGTTGACTATAAGTTGACAAAGCCTTGCATATCCGTCAACTTACTTTTGTTAGGGGACATGTCAACTTAGTAGGCCCACAAGTGTGTGGTAGAGAACTTATAGCCCATTTGCGATTTGTAAGAATATACACCCCATTTTTGAATTCTAATGGAATTTACTACAGCCCATTTACAGTTTCTTAAAAGTACAATCCATTTTCTAACTAGGACAACAATAATAATTTCAGCCAACCGTTCAAAACAGAATTCAATAAAATTTCCCACATTTTGATGAGATCCAAAATATTTTTATCCCGAAATTTCTAGTCAGATTAAATATAATCAATATAAATTTGTATTACGTAAAAATCCAACAAAACATTGCGCGCGCAATAAGTAATGAAATTAAAAAAAATTATAAACTAATTACGTGTTTGGTGCATTTTTTTATAGTTACTGCCTAGTTTTTATAATTACATCCCATTTATTATTTCTTAAAGCCCATTTTCTTGTTAAGCCTAGTGCAACCCTCCTTGGAAAGATTTGCAGCCCAGTGGGGCAGAGAATAACAAGTTGACCTTGCCTGGGTATTCCTAAAAAAAGTATAGCTGGGCTAGCCATTTTCAACTTGAAAAAAATTAATATCTGGGCTGGATATCTGGCCTGGGCTAGACGGGCCATAGCTCGCCCAGTTAATACCCTGCTCTCCTATGAGCAACAACGAAAACATCGCTCAAGAAAAACTCTACAGTGCTCACACCTCAAAAATACAAATACCGCTCGAGCTGCTTGGTCCCAGCTGTCGGTCGCTCCTTGTGCAATTCTCTCGTTTATTGACTACATAGGTTGACAATGGTGTGGAACCGTGATGTCAGGAAACCAAGAGGAAGCAAAAAAATTTATAGTTGTATATAATAAGAAGGCACTTGCGTACGTGCGGCTATGGCCCTGGTGGGTCCCCACTGTCATCCTCTCCAAGTAAAGTCATCTCCTCATTCCTCATGTACGTTGAGCATGTTGACAACGCGAGATGGCGGCGCCACGGCGAGCTCAACAACTCGAAGGATGACGGAGAGGGCCTCGCTAGCCTTACGGATGGTCTGATACAACGCCCGCTGCTCATTCGGGAAGCCAGGATCATAGGGCCACATGTCCACGACGGCATTGTCGTTCGCTTGTTCACCGGTGCTCGTTGAGGAGACGGGGGTTGCAGCACAGGTCCCCCTGCGTTGGTAGCTCTTCCTCCATTAGGGCATCAAAGTGCGGCCGCACCTGCTCTATGGTGAACACGACATGAACCGGCTTGAACAGTGGCGCCGGCTCCTGGTCGGAAGCTACGTCCATCGTCTGATTGTCGACGCTCAGCTCGGCGAGCTCGCTGGCGAGCTAGCATGTTCGGCTACTGGACCGACCCGCTGCCAAGCACGAGTCTGACTGCCGTGGCCCACCTTGACCGCCTCACTCGCTCGCGCGCACTTTCCACCCAAAATGGTCAGTGACGCCCACCTCGCTTCCCGGTGCACGCGATTGCTCAGCGTTCAAACGACACAAGTGTCGTCCGTCTGCCGCCCACATTAATGATACGTGGTTGCTGAGGCGGCTACTCCAGCACCACTCGTCCGTCCCTCCGCTGCCCACCATTGCTATATAAACGGCTGCGCCGGCCATAGCCACAGTCATCCACCTTCGTTCCCTTTCTCCTGTCTACACCACTACTGCCCACCGTGGCTTCCTCGTGCTCCAGCGCTCTTCAGGACGGGCAGGCGATGGACCACAAGGAGATGGTAGCCATTGCTGCCGACTGGCTGGCCGGCAGGCAGCTGGAGGACGACGACGTCCTAATGGATAACATGGTAGTCGACGATCCGACGCCAACCTCCTCCTCCGCACCATCCTCACCGGTGCATTGCACTGTGACCATGTCTTGAACTTTAGTTTGCATTTGAACTTGGTTGGATGAACTTGTGGGCATGATTTTGAACTTGTGGGCATGAACTTTTATTCATCAACTTATTTGTGTCAAATTTCATATGTTCATTTTTATCCAAAATATCATATATGCAAAATGCCCGGCGAATCGCGCGCGCTGTATTTTTGCGCTCTGCTGGAGCGGCGCGCACGCTGCATTATAGCGCGGCTGCTGGAGCCAGCGCAGGCGGGCGCGTAAAACCAGCCGCAGCGCGTGTGGTAAACAAGTTTTTTGCGCGCGGCGCTTAGCGCGGCTGTTGGAGATGCTCTAACAAAAGAGTATATATGGGCAGTGCTATCGCTCAAAGCAAGGTCTATTCAGCGCCTTCAGCATCGGAATGGAGACCTGGCACTACCGCGCGCCCAAGCGGACCTCAGCCCAGCAACAAGAGTTCGCTCGCCTGCCCCATGCTCGCTCCAGCTGCTCTGCCGCTTGCATCACCCGCTTGGCTGCTCGCTAGTTCTTTTTCTGCGTGCGATTGGTCTAGTAGAAAAAAACCAGCCAGTTTAAAATAATTGAAATAATAAAGGTTTATAATTTTATAAAAAAAATCATCCATTTGAGAAAGAGTTGAGAATTTTAAAAAATATTGTGAATTTATTTTCAAAAAAATGGAAAAAATTCACAAAAATTTAAAATTTTCATCAGTTTTTAAAACGTTCGTCATTTTTGAAAAAAAGTTCACAAACTTGAAAAAAGTTCATCTATTTTGAAAAAATTCTCCTCAATTTTGAAAAAACATCTCAAAAAAGAAAAAAAATCCATCCATTTTGATTTTCACATGGATATTAAAAGAGTTAATCAATTTTCAAAAAAAAACAATAACAGAATTAAAAAAATCATCGATTTTAAAGAAAAGTTCACGAATATGAAAAAAAATCATCGATTTTGAAAAACATTATCATGAATATGAAAAACTTGATGCATTTAAGAAAATAAAAATAAATAAATAAAGAGAACAAGATAACCAACCAAGGAATAAGCTGCATTTTTAGCCTTGCATTTTAAGAAATAAAAAAGGAAACTAGCACATCAGGTCTTGTGACGCACTTGGTTACTGCGTTCAGGATGGAGGAGTGTGGTTCAAATCTTGCTCAGCTACTAAATACGGAGGAGCGCGGTTCGAATCCTGTCGCGCACACGTTTTTTTTGGCGTTTAAAACATTAAAAAGGAGAGTAAATGGGCCAGCCCAGAGCAGAAGGGGGTGTGCGTCAAGTTGAAAATGTATTGTGTCGGGTGCTTAAGACGCGAATGCTATTTCTCACATTAAGCGAGATGGTAGGAACTTTCGCTGTGAGCTTCAACAGTAACAGACCAGCCCACTCACTCACACTTCAAAAGAAAATAGTGAAAAAGAAGCGTCGCGACGGCTCTACCACCAGGCTAGCATCAGGATTCTTTTAAATTAATAGGGCGGGTTGTAATTGAGGCAAAATGCGCACGGGCCTCACTGGTTATGCCTTTTCTTTTCTTCTCGGGTGTCTCTTTTCTTTTTCTTCTCCGTTTTATTGTTTTTTATTTTTTGATTTGTTTATTCAATTATATTTTTCATTTTATTTTTTTGTTTGGTTTATTTTGTTTCTTTTCGGGTTTCATTTTTTTGGCTTTCTTTTCTTTTGGTTTTCATTCTATATTTTTTCCTATATAGCAACAACATTTTTTCTAATACATGTTAACATTTTTTCAATACAAATTTAACATTCTAATGCATAGTCAACATTTTTTCTATACACATGTTTAGAAATTTTTAAATGGTTGATTAACATTTTTTATACATGGTCAACATTTTTCCTATAAACCATTTAAACCTTTTTCAAATGCCTGATTAACATTTTTCAAATAAATGGTCAATATTTTTCTAACACATGGTAAACCATTTTTATATGAACATTTAACATCTTTCAAATGCTTTATCCACATTTTTTAAAATGCAAGATTAACATTTTTTGAATACATGGTCAACTTTTTTCTATACACATGTAACATTTCATAAATGCTTGATTAAATGTTTTGAAATATTTGGTCAATATTTTTTCTAATACACGTTCAAATACTTTTTTAACATATTTTAAGTACAAATTTTAAGTACAATATCAGATTCATGAACTTCATGGAAAATTGTGAACATTTTTCAATACGCAAAAATTTATTAAAACCAAGAATAATTTTCAAATTGGGAATAATTTTCAAAGTCGTGAACATTTTTAAATTTCATACATATTTTAAATTCATGAACATTGGCCAAACTAGCGAGCATTAGTTGTGAGTGTTTCTTTCTCTAGTTCTTTTACATATTCACGTACATATTTTGATAGCATGATTTTTCCTGAAACCACAAACATTTGAAAATTCATTATCATTTTTCGGAATGTAATATCGTTTTTTAAAATTCAACATTGTTAGAAATTTTTGCAAAAAAAGTAAATCGGAAAAAAAATAAATTGGGTTTTTTGAATTGCCGATAATTGTTGAATCGATGAACATTAAATTTTTTTTGGGAATAATTATTGAAATTGAAGATTATTTTCTGATTTGGTGAACATTTTTTGGAATTCAAACCATTTCTTGAAATGCATGAACTCTTTTCAGTTGACGAACATTTCATTTTTTAAAATTAGTGAAAAAATCGTGAACTGTTCTAAAAGTCGATCATTTTTCAAATTTGTGAGCATTTTAATTTTTTTTAGAATATGTTTTTGGAAATCCCGAACGTTTTGTCCAAAAGAAAAATCAGAAAAATAAAGCGGAACAAAAAAGTGCTGACCCCTCGCAGAATGGCGCTATTATACAACTTTTCAAGAAAAACATACACTTTTTCATAATGTGTTTTTTTAATTATGAACAATGTTTTAAAAAGCACAAAATTATTTAAAAGCGGATATTTTTTGGAAAGATTCAACAACCTTAAAAATTTCTAAACACTTAAAAAACATTTAAAATTGATGAACTATTTGTGAAGTTTCAATCTTTTTTTCAAAACTGTTAACACTTTTGAAATTCTGAACATTGTTCATAAAACATGAAAAAAATCAAACATTTGAACATATTTTGAAAATTGTGAAGATTTTAATGATAATAAGAACAATTTTGAAATTTGAAATACCTTTTTTTGTATAATACAAGCAAATTATGAAAATTGTGAAAATTGTTTGGAAACATGATCAAAAGTTTAAAAAGCGAATATTTTCTAAAAACATGAACATATTTTCTAAAATCTGAACATTTTTTAATATATTTTCTTGAAAATTCAAATAGTTTTGTCAAAATAAGAAAGTTTTTAGTTTTTTGAACATTAAGAAAATTAATAAAATGATAGGAGATGTGAAAAAAAGAAAATAAAATAACCAGGAAGACTAGTGAGGAAAACGTTATAAAAAATGAAATCAAACTGAAACTAGATCCTATTACTTCTTTCTGTTTGAAAGATGGGCCGGTCCGCTTGGTCACTCGCGTCTGCGTTTCCATGCCTATTTGGCACAAAGCATGTCAAATAGGATCCACCCTTCCTCTCCTATTTGGAACGTACTAAGGTGATTATAGCCCTAAAAAACTAAGGTGATTATTTAATTTTCTTTTTTCTTCTTTTTTTAACACAGTAGAATCGCAGATGCTCATATACAAGCACATGCATGCACTCTATGAACGTAAACACACACATCCTGTCCCTATGAGCTCCTCTAGGATACCAAGGCGGCACAATATCTTGAGATTGATGAAGTCACCACTCATCACACGCGCCTTGTTGTCAATAGGAAAGTCTCATCCCACTGAAACGAGCATCGCTGGAAAGCCCAAAATAAGTCTAGGAAAATGCGGATACTAGTGCCAAGTCTAAGATTTGAATCCTGGTGGGTCGACTCCACCACAAGAAAGGTAACCATCTGAGCTACACTTTGTTCACTCTTATTTTCTTTTTCTAGAACCCCATTTCTCTTTTATTACGCTTCATTTTGATGTAGATATTTAATGTAGATATTTAGGGCTTTTATATTGAGTTGGAGTGTCAAAATCAAAGTCAAGGAGAAATGGAAATAGCCTCCAATGCCAAGGATGTTGCTTGGACGTGTATGTAATTGTTTTTTTGGAATCTAGCAATTTCAAATCGTGTTTGGATGTACCAAAATGGTATTGGCATTAAACTATCACTTGTTATAAGCAAAAGCATGAAAATATTCTATGGATGGTCATAATGGGCGTGATATTACGAAAAACATGTTTGGAACAACATAAAAACGTGAACTTTACACGATGTGTTATAGAGGCAATAAGAGAAGCATACACAATTCCATGGAAGTTACTAGTTCAACAGAAACAACTCCACACAAGAATAGAACTTCACTAGAAGAGCAATGCTTCAATCTGCTGAAACAATTCACGCCAAAAAACACTACAATCGACATGAGAAACTAAGAAAAAAATCAACAACTGGGGATTAGGGTTATTGTCGTTGCTCCAATGGAGAAAGTTGGAAGAGGGAGAGGCGAGGGGAATAAGGAGGGAGATGGGTACGTGGGATCAGGTGGTGGACACCGACCTCCATTGTACCAGTGTATGTCCGTCAAAGGTCGGGGGTAAGAGAGGATACTAATGGGAGACGGGGGGAGGCGGGTGGCATGGGAATACGACGACAATGAGTAGCTCGCCACTAGGCCGAGGTGCAAGGCATCCGGGAGCCACCTCGGGCTCGTGCTAGTTGGGGCACGAGATGGGAATAAACAAGAGGATGATGTCGGTCTAGATGTCTAGGAGAGAGGAAATAGAGGCACAATGACACACGTCTAGAGAGACCGAGGGGAAAGGGAGGAGGTTGGTCGGAGAGCTCTGACCCGTGATACGTCTCCAACGTATCTATAATTTTTGATTGTTCCATGCTGTTACATTATCATTCTTTGATGTTTTACAATCATTTTATAGCAACTTTATATCATTTTTTGGGACTAACCTATTGACATAGTGCCTAGCGCCAGTTGTTGTTTTTTACTTCGCAGAATATCAGTACCAAATGGAGTCCAAACGAGCAAAACTTTTTGGAGAATTTTTTTGGACCAGAAGACACCAACCGGGCCAAAGATGTACCAGAGGGGAGGCTTGAGGTGGACACAACCCACTAGGGCGTGCCAGGAGGCCCGGGTGTGCCTAGGGGGGTCGTGCCCCCTCAGTGACCTCCCGCACCGCCTCTTCGCCCTATAATACCCAAATATTCCAAAAACCATAGGGGAGTCGATGAAACACAATTCCAGCCGCTGCATGTTCCAGAACCACGAGATCCAATCTAGACACCATCATGGAGGGGTTCATCATCCTCATTGGTGCCTCTCCGATGATGCGTGAGTAGTTCACCATTGACCTACGGGTCCGTAGGTAGTAGCCAGATGGCTTCTTCTCTTTTTGATTCTCAATACAATGGTCTCTTGGAGATCTATTTGATGTAACTCATTTTGCGGTGTGTTTGTTGGGATCCGATGAACTTTGAGTTTATGATCAGATCTATACCCGTGAATGTTATTTGAGTCTTCTTTGATCTCTTATATGCATCATTATTTATAGCCACATATTTCTTCTTCGAATCTTTTGTTTAGTTAGGCCAACTAGATCGATTTTTCTTGCCATGGGAAGTGGTGCTTTGTGATGGGTTCGATCTTGTGGTGTTCTTTCTCAGTGACAGAAGGGGCAGCAAGACACACATGTATCGTTGGTATTAAGGATAACAAGATGGGGGCTATTCCTACATGAATAGATCTCGTCTACATCATGTGATCGTTCTAATTGCATTACTCTGTTTCTCCATGAACTTAATGCACTAGATGCATGCTGGATAGCGGTCGATGTGTGGAGTAATAGTAGTAGATGCAGGCAGGAGTCGGTCTACTAATCTTGGACATGATGCCTATATATTAATCATTGCCTTGTATATCATCATAATTATTTGATCTTCTATGAATTGCTCAATAGTAATTTGTTTACTCATTGTGTGCCATTTCTCGAGAGAAGCCACTAGTGAAATCTACGGCCCCCGGGTCTATTCTTTATCATATTTGCCTTAAGATCTATTTTTATTCACTTTTATTTTCAGATCTATTATTCCAAAAACCCGAAAATGCCTTGTTGCACTTTTTTATTACTTTTTTATTTCATGTTTTATTGAGATCTATTTATTCAATCTACCATAATTTTTATCCCGTCAACTTGACAATTTCTGGTGCCGTTACCCGAAGAGGGATTGATGACCCCTCATACGCGTCGGGTTGCAAGTATTTGTTCTTTATGTGTAGGTACCGTTTACATAGTGTTACTTGGTTCTCCTACTAGATTGATACCTGGTTTCATAACTGAGGGAATACCTACCGTAGTTGTACTGCATCATCCCTTCCTTTTTGGGGAAATACCGATGCAGTTTCAAGTGACATCAAATGGAATTTCTGGCGTCGTTGCCAGAGAGACATCATCAACATCTACCAGGTTCCTAATCACAAATCACATCTCCTTGCAATTTACATTATTTGCCATTTGCCTCTCATTTTCATCTCCCCCACCTCACAAAAATTTGCTATTTTATTTGCCTTTTTTTTTCATTCGCCATTTTCTCGTCAGATCTCTTGTTTGTTTGAACTTGTCTCTATGAGTGATTTCGGTATGGCAGAAACAGATGATGGCCTAACTCCTAAAATTGGACGATCTAGCAATCTGGATGCTAAAACTTTTGTTTTGGGGCAAGGGAATGTTATGGGAAAAGAACATATCCAAGAATTTTCCAATTGTGTTGGAAATTTGACTCTTGATGATGCTCCTATACTTAAAAGAACTAAATCTTATGCAGAAGCTATTTCAGCACTAGTGCTGAAACTTGAAAATAGATTTATCCCTACCCATCCTACTTTGCAAATATTGTTTTATGAGCTACCCGTTATAAAGGATCCTAAAGCAAAAAAATTAGCTACTCTTATTCTTATGAATGAATTTGACTACATAGTACGGGAAGCTAGGGAAATTTTTGATTTTTATGGTATGAGCCATGAAAACCGGTGATAAGTGAGATCCTTTATAATAGTGATTATATGTTGAGACATTTGCTTGGAAATAATCAATTTTTTAGGGGAACCTTAAAAATAAATCCCCGTTATAGATATAATCCATCAAGTTTTCAATGATGTTAATCAACAATATTCTTGGATTTTGGCCAGAAATCAAAGGGGATACGTAGATGGGCAACTTGATAATGCTAAAATTTCTATGTATAATGTGTTCCAAGTTTTTTTTGCAAAACCTCCTGACAAGAGCACATCTTGGAAAATAAGAAGATAAGACAATACTTGAATCTATGCATTATGCCTAGCTAGGGGCATAAAACGATACCGCTTGTTGGGAGGCAACCCAATGAATAAATTTTATTTTTTTCCTTTCTCTTTCTGTTCTTGAGTGTTTACACAATTATTCTACTGTTATGCTTGTGTTTTTATGTTTTAATTAGTGTTTGTGCCAAGTAAAGCCCTTGGGATCATGTTGGGTGATAGTTGATTTGATCTTGTTGAAAAACAAAAACTTTTGCGCCCAGTGGCAAAATCGCATAAAATCACGGAAACGAGATAAAATCCTAAATTTTTTACACAAGATTGATATACAAATTTTCTACGTTGTCCTAATTTTTCAAATTTTTTGGAGTTACATTAGTATATCAAGTTTCCAGATTACTACAAACTGTTTGATAGGTTCTGTTTTCTTTGCGTTGTGTGCCTATTTTGATGAATCTATGGATTGTATCGGGGGGTAGAAGCCATGGTAAAGTTAGAATACAGTAGGTATAATGAAAAAAAAAATTATGAATGGGTTTGCAACAGTACTTAGAGTAGTGATTTGCTTTGTTATACTAACGGATCTCACGAAGGTTTTGTTGAGTTTTGTGTGATTGAATTTTTCAAGTTTTGGGTGAGATCACGATGGATGAAAGAATAAGGAGTGAAAAGAGCCTAAGATTGGGGATGCCCCATGGCACCCCAAGTTATTATTCAAGGAGAACCAAGCAACTAATCTTGGGGATGCCCCGGAAGGCATCCCCTCTTTCTTTTAACGACCATCAGTATTTTACTTGGAGCTATATTTTTATTCGTCACATATCATGAGTTTTGCTTGGAGCATCTTGTATTATATGTGTCTTTGCTTGTGTTGCTTTTTTAGTTTGTGTTAAATATCCTTGCTGGATACACCTTTTTGAGAGAGCCAAAATTATGCTATGATTTGATAGAATTGCACTTTATGCTTCACTTAAACTTTTTGAGCTATGGAATTCCTCTAGTGCTTCACTTATATCTTTTTGAGCACGGTGTGCTTTAATATTTTTGAAGAAATGCTCTCATGCTTCACTTAGATCTATTTGAGAGTTAGTAAATTTTTGAAGAAATTCTCTCATGCTTCACTTATATTATTTTAAGAGAAGAACTTTTTTATGCTCATGTTCTTCACTTAAATTTGTTTGAGCTTATCAAAAGCAACATATGAAACTAGTCCCAAAGTGATAGATATTCAAGAGGGATATAATAAAAACTTTCATGAAGATCATTGGACAAATTAAACTTGATTCTTTGTTATAGTTTTGAGATATGATGATAGTGATATGTGAGTCATGTTGGTGAGTAATTATGCTTTAGTAAGAATATTGGTGTTAAGGTTTGTGATTCCCTATGCAAGCACAAAAGTCAACAGTTATGCAATGACATTACATCCTACTTATGGTGCATTATTCGGTGTTAGTTATGCTTAATGCTTGCTTATGTGATTTTTTGTTTCTTGGTTGGTTGCTTCTCAATCTATTTGCTAGCCTCCACTTGTACTACGTAGAAATACTACTTGTGCATCCAAAATCTTTAAACCCAGTTTTTCCATATGAGTCCACCATACCTACCTATATGTGGTATTTCTGTGCCATTCTAAGCAAATTTCTATGTGCCATCTCTAATTTTTAAAATGAGCTTCCTTTTTGTATGCTTGTACCGCTCATGAAGCGGCAGGGGGTGGCCAATATTTTCCATGATAGATGTGTTATTCTCAAGATGAGTGTTTATTCACTTGTCATTGCACGAGAGTACGACGGTAATAGGGATGCCCAGTCCCAAAATGAAAAAGAAATTTACTTTATGTTGTCAAATAATAAATTCCTTGGAAAGTGTTGGTATGGAAGGCACTCGTGGATACGGCTAGCCATGGATTGTGAAATAATGGTGTAAAGAGTAATAAACTTTAGTTTCTGTTTGGGAACCGCCTATGACATATCTAGCATGGAAAGTGTTGGAAATTACTTGGTCGTTTTTGTTGACGGGAAAAGTATGCGTCTCAAAAGAAAATATCTCTCAATTTTTGCTTTGAGCTCTGGCACCTCTACAAATTCCTACTTCCCTTGGCAAATGGCCTTTCTATTTACTTTATGCAATTTTTATTTTTATTTGAGTCTCCATCTTCTCTTATAAAGAACCAACTAGGGACCACTATGACCATACTTGAGCATTGGATGTAGCTATATACGAGTGTGTTTCATGAATGGAGCAATGATTGAGCATGATGGGCTAGGGGTAACTTTCTTTATTGTTTATATTGTGAAAGACATGGTTGCTTGTTGACAAGCTTGAGTATTGGAATCTTTATGTCAAAACTAGACTATTGCTTTGAACCATATAAAAGTCCAAATGTCCATGCTACAAAAGAAAAGATTATGTGATGAACATGTTAGACATCATTCCACATCAAAAATTCTGTTTTTATCAGTTACCTACTCAAGGACGAGCAGAAATTAAGCTTGGGGATGCTGATACATCTCCAACATATCTATAATTTTTGATTATTCCATGCTGTTATATTATCATTCTTGGATGTTTTACAATCATTTTATAGCAACTTTATATCATTTTTTGATACTAACCTATTCACACAATGCCTAGTGCCATTTGCTATTTTTTACTTATTTTTTTACTTCGCAGAATATCAGTACCAAACCGAGTCCAACGCAATAAAAAATTCTGAAGATTTTTTTGGACCAGAAGACACCCAGTGGGCCAAAGATGTACCAGACGGGAGGCCCAGGCGTGCCCAGTGGGGTTGTGCCACCCTCGGTGACCTCCCACACCACCTCTTCGCCCTATAAATACCCAAATATTCCAGAAACCCTAGGGGAGTCGATGAAATGCAATTCCAGCCGCTGCATGTTCTAGAACCACGAGATCCAATATAGACACTATCACGGAGGGGTTCATCATCGTCATTGGTGCCTCTCCGATGGTGCATGAGTAGTTCACCATAGACCTACGGGTCCATAGGTAGTACCTAGATGGCTTCTTCTCTCTTTTTGATTCTCAATACAATGGTCTCTTGGAGATCTATTTGATGTAACTCTTTTTGCGGTGTGTTTGTTGGGATCCGATGAACTTTGAGTTTATGATCAGATCTATATCAATGAATATTATTTAAGTCTTCTTTGATCTCTTATATGCATCATTATTTATAGCCTCGTATTTCTTCTTCGAGTCTTTTGTTTAGTTAGGCCAACTAGATCGATTTTTCTTGCCATGGAAAGAGGTGCTTTGTGATGGGTTTGATCTTGCGGTGTTCTTTCCTAGTGACAGAAGGGGCAGCAAGACACACATGTATTGTTGCTATTAAGGATAACAAGATCTACATGAATAGATCTCGTCTACATCATGTTATCATTCTTATTGCATTACTCCGTTTCTCCATGAACTTAATACACTAGATGCATGCTGGATAGCGGTCTATGTGTGGAGTAATAGTAGTAGATGCAGGCATGAGTCGGTCTGCTAATCTTGGACGTGATGCCTATATATTGACCATTGCCTTGGATATCGTCATAATTATTCGATCTTCTATCAATTGCCCAACATCAATTTGTTTACCCATCGTGTGCTATGTATCGAGAGAAGCCACTAGTGAAATCTACGGCCCCCGGGTCTATTCTTTATCATATTTGCCTTGAGATATATTTTTATTCGCTTTTATTTTCAGATCTATTATTCCAAAAACCCAAAAATACTTTGCTGCACTTTTTTATTACTTATTTTGTTTTGCGTTTTCTCATGATCTATTTATCCAATCTACCACAATTTTTGTCCCGTCAACTTGACAATTTCTGGCGCCGTTACCCGAAGAGGGATTGTCAACCCCTCATACGTGTCGGGTTGCAAGTATTTGTTCTTTGTGTGCAGGTACCATTTACATAGTGTTGCTTTGTTCTCCTACCGGATTATTATGTTGATACCAATTAGATCATCATTTCTCAAACATTTCATATCGTAAAAGATTACATGATGAAACATGTTAGGTAGCATTCAACATAATTTTTTTTATTAATTTATGTACTCTAGGAAGGGCAGGAATTAAGCTTGGGGCTGCCGATATGTGTCCAACATATTTATAATTTTTGATAGTTTCATGCTACTATATTACCAACCTTATATGATTTCTACACCATTTTATATCATTTTTGGGAACTAACCTATTAACTTAGTGCCAAGTGCAAGTTACTATTTTCTGCTTGTTTTTCATTTTACAAAAAATCCATACCGAACAGAGTTCAAACATGGCAAAACTTTTTAAAATTTTTTCTGGACCAAAAGAGACCCATGAAGCTTCGGGGGAAGTCTAGAAGCCAGATGAGGAGGCGACAAGGCAGGGCGCGCGCCCTGCCCCCTGTGGGGCCCCTACTACTCTAATTGACCTAATTCCTGGCCTATAAGTTCACACATATTTGGAAACCCCTAGAAGAAGACCCGAAACAATTATTGCACCACCACAAGTCCTTATTCCTTGGTGGTCCCATCTGGAGGCCTTTTCGGTACTCTGCCGGAGGGGGAATTGATCACAGAGGGCCTCTACACCAACCTTGCTGCCTCTTGGATGATGCATGAGTAGTTCCTCACCGGACCTATGGGTCCATAACAGTAACTAGATGTCTCTCTCTCTCTCTCTCTCTCTCTGATCTTCAATACAATGTTCTTTTCGGAGATCAACTTGATGTAGTACTTTTGTTGTGTGTTTGTTGGGATCCAATGAATTGTGGGTTTATGATCTGATTATTCCTTGAAAGTAATTGAGTATTTTCCAAACTTTATTATGTGTGATTGTTTATAGCTATGTAATGCTTTCCAATATATGAGTTTTCTTTGGTCAACATCATGGTTAGATCTTCAGTGGAAGTGGTGCATAGTAATAGGTTCAATCTTGCGGTGTTCTCACCTCATGACAGAAGGGGTAGCGAGGCACGTATTGTATTGTTGCTACTAAGGATAAACTGATGGAGTTCGATCATATTGATTGGTCTTATTTTGCCTACATTATGTCATCACGCTTAAAGCATCACTCTGTTTGTCGTGAAGTTGATATGTAGAGAGGCAAGCATAGAAGCACTCTCGAAGTGGAGTAATATTAGTAGATGCAAAATCATTTCAGTCTACTTTTCATGGACATAATGCGTATGTATTGATCATGCCATGAATAATATCATAATTATGCGATTTACTATCAATTGCCCAACAGTAATTTGTCTACCCACCGTGTTATTATGCTTATGAGAGAGATGCCTCTAGTGATGCTATGGCCCCTGTGTCCAATTCACTTTATATTTACTAAAACCCTAAAAATACCTTGTTGCAATTTATTATCTTTTATTTTACTTTTATTTTATCCATCTATCACTACCAGATTTGATCCTTGTAACCAACAAGAACAAGGGGATTGACAACCCCCTTGCCTTCATTGGTACAAGTATTTTCTTTATGTGTGTAGGTGCCGTTTATTTGTTTCTCGTGGAGTCTCCTATTGGTTCAATAAACCTTGGTTGTTAACTGAGGAAAATACTTCGCTACTATGCTACATCACCCTTCCTCTTCAGGGAAATCCCGACAAACTATAGAAGTAGCATGCTCCGTGTTGCCATTGACTGTGATAACACCATTCGGCCCTGACATCTTAAGCTTCAAATACGCGTAGTGTGGGATGGCATGAAAGCGAGTGAAAGCAGTTCGCCCAAGGAGTGCATGGTAATCACTTCGAAAGGATACTATTTCAAAGATTAACTCTTCACTTCGAATGTTTTCGGGTGTGCTGAAGACTACGCCCAGGGTAATGCTTCCCCAGCTATGTGCCTCAATTCCCTGTGTGATACCCTTGAATGTGGTACCACTAGGTTTGATTTTGTTATGATCGATATGAAGTTTTTTGTCAGTTTCTGCATAGATCAGATTGAGGCTAATGCCAACATCCATAAGGATGCGAGTTAATTGAAAACCATCCACAATGGGATCAAGTACCAACGATGTTGTGCCTATGTGGTTGAGGCTTGTCGAATGGTCTCTTTGGTCGAATATGATCGGAATTTCTGACCATGATTGTACTTGGGCGTTGCTGGATCTATGGCATAAACATCACGGGGTTCCCGTTTCCTCTCCTTTTTGGTGACATGAGTAGCATATATCATTTGAACATCCTTGACTTTGGGAGGAAACTATTTTTGGCTACCATTACTCGGCCCAAGCTGGTCCCCATCCTCATTACACATTCGACTCTTGCCCTGATTATTAGCTGCTATCTTACCGACCTACCTGATCACCCAGCAGTTCCTGTTGGAATGAGTAGCAGGTTTGTCAGGAGCACCATGGATAGCACATGGTTTGTCCAACGTGGAGGGCCATCTCTTTTTGAACACAGTATATACGCAAGTGCTTATATACACGCACATACACTCACCCCTATTAACACACGTACGCACATCCTACCCCTATGAGCACCTCCGAAAGACTGAGCTGACATATCATCTTGAAATTTACAAAGTCACCGTAGGCACCTCGTCGTCGACGGGAACGTCTCCTCCCACTGAATGTGCATCGCCGTAAATCCTAAAATAAATCCAGGAATAAATGCGAGCACCAGGACTTGAACCCTGGTGGGTTGGGGATACCACAGTCCCTCTAACCATCCAACCCATCTCTATTCCCTTGAAAGGGCATCCGCTTGTTGCCGCTATGTTGGTTGCTAAATCCTGCATTAACTGCCCCCTCCTCGGCATCCATGTTGCTTCCTCCATTGCGGCGTTTATTATTCTTATTGCACCGAGGTTTACTGTTCCCATCGCACACCTTGGAGGTACCTGGGTCACCACTATGGTTGCTTCGATGAGCCGGCCAACTATCCTCACCTGGGCAAAATTGAGTCATCAAGTGTGTGAGGGTTGCCATCGAATGACGCTTTTCCTATCCGAGCTCTCTAGCGAGCCATTCATCGCGGATGATGTGCTTAAAAGCAGCTATCACCTTCTCATCTGTACAATCGACTATTTGATTTTTCTTGGTCAAGAACCGGTTCCAGAATTTTCTGGCTAACTCCCCTAGGTCCTGCACAATATGAACGAGCTCATCAGCATCTGGGGTCAGACGTAAGTTCCCTGAAAGTTAGCTCGAAAAGTATCATTGAGTCTTCCCAATTGCCAACCGAGTTCTCGGGAAGACTGTTAAGCCAATGTCCAGCTGATCCTTTAAGATTTAGGGGTACACATTTGATGGCGTAGAGGTCATCAACTCGGGCCATGTGGATGTGCCTGAGGAAGTCCTCAACCCATACATCGCAGTCCTTAGTTCCGTCATACTGCTCAATGTTAATGGATTTAAATCCCTCCGGGAATTGGTGTTGCATAACCTTGTCTGTGAAGCACATTGGTGGGCAAATCCTCGGATCCTAGTTGTAGCATGGCGGGCATCCGATGTCGTCACTGTTTGATCACGTTTATAGTCACATGTATTTCTATGCTTGGCTAACCAAACCAGGTATTCCACCTGTCCAGCAGGGGGAGCTCCCTGGATCCATGGATAGATCGAGATGGGGGCGGCTGGTCTTGATGTTAATCCCTTCCACAAATCATACGGTCTCGAAGGCGAGAGTGGGTCCTTTCCGTGATAGCGATGTCTCTCGGGCTGGTTGGAATACCCACCCACCGGCCTATCAGGGCCTCGAGGAGGGCGGTTTGGGCTTCTTGGCCCAGTCACGCCTCGACAGTGGGCTACCAGCATCTTCCTCGTTGAACTCTGGGAGCAACTCTCTTTGTGGGTACTATTGGTTATTCCCTGTGAATCTATTCTCGAGTTCTTGCCCGACATAGACGACCTTGGTCCATTTGTCCCTCGGTTTATCCTGTTCGGCTCTAAGCAGCTAGGGGTTTTTCTTCTTGCTCTTGGTGGTGTTAATTAACCATCGGCGGAAGGCCCGAAGCCGAGGATCATCTAGGAGTTCCTTGGGGATATCGTATTCCTTGGGACCGAGACTTAAATCTTCCTTGGACTCTGGGTAGTAGTCATACTCCTCGGGGTCATCATCATCCTTGTTGGGTGCGCTGCCGCCAATGGAACCATCACCAGTGTTATTGCCCGCATTCTGGTCTTCGATGTCGTCTAGAGTGGCACCATTGTCGGTGGCGTTGACGTTAACGGTAGCATCTGTTACCCATGCCCTTTTTACAGCATCTTTGACATCGATGTTTGGGGGGCTCAATATCTTCTTCATCATCCCTAGAAGTATCTACCATGTAGACATCATGGGTGGAGGTAGTCGCTCAATTTCCAATATAGCCAGCGGCTAGCACTACAAAAAAAGACACATCCATAACATTTTGGGCCGAACAAATTTTTTTCTGTCATTCTTATGACACTTCTATGACGACAATTGTGACAAAACCCGGTATCATCATAGATGTGGTGGGCTCCTACTTCTATGACAAAAAATCATGACAGAAAATGGGCTTTTCATCCTGGGCGGGCCGGAGACGCAGCTGCTTGACATTCTTTGGGCCGTCCATGACGGAAAAAATCATGGTAGAAGCGAGGTGAGGAAAATATCGGGGGAGTTCCCGGCTACGATGGGTGGTCGGGGCCGAGTGATGCGCGTTTCTCTCATACGTACGCGTGTGTGTGTGAGGTGTTGCTCTCTAACTGAAACCGAGCGAGGCGTTGGGCTCTAACTGAACCCGAGCGATTGCACTACAGGCTACGCGTTACTGAACCCAAGCGATCGATCGATCCCTTGCTGTTAACTGAACCCAAGTGATTCCTTCGCTACTGCTGCTAACTAAAGCCGATCGATGCTGCCTCTGGATGAACAGTGAGCGTTGTTGGGGGGGGGGTTGGATGAACAGTTCCCGGTGGGGGTGGATGAACAGGACCCCATGGTGTTGCCGCTGGATGAACAGGACCCCGATCGAGCCAGTTGGGGGTGGATGAATAGGACCTTGTGAAGAGCTGGATGAACAGGACCCCGTAGAGGGCTGGTTGAACAGTAGCCAGTGGAGGACTGGATGAACAGTAGCCCGTGGAGGGGTGGTTGAACAGGACCCCGTGGAGAGGGCTGGTTGAACACTAGCCGATGGAGGAGCGCGCGGTGGAGGCTGGATGAACAGGAGCCCGTGGATGAACAATTGTAGGTGGAGGCTGGAGGAGGTCGATGGTGAATGAACAGTAGCCCATGGAGGCTGGAGGAGGTCGACGGTGGAGATGAACAGTATCCCGTGGAGTCCCATTTTGCGGTACGCCACCCCTCCTGATGAACAGGACCCCCATTTTGACCATAGTGCTCCAACACAAGTCCGTTTCCTCCATTTTGCGGTATGCCACACCCCTCCTGATCAATAGGACCCCGTTTCGACCGTACGAGGTCCGTTTCCTCTGTTTTGCTATACGCCAGACCCCTCCCGGTGAACAGGATCATGTTTCGACCGTGGCGAGTCGAACACAAGGCCGTTTCCTCCGTTCCGCGGTACGCCAGGCCTCGTTTCCATCGGCTGTTCCATCCAAGCCGGTTGGCTCCCGATGAGCAGCACGTGTTCCGTTGCCTCCCGATGAACACGACGCATTCCGTTGCCTCCCCATGAACACAGCGACGACATAGTTTCTCCGTACATGAGCCCTGGCTGCACGTATGCGCGAGTAGGCGTTCGAGACCCTGCCCGTATGTACGTACGTGGCCATATTTTTTGGCGCGTGGCTATATGTACGTGTACACATTTTAGATGGGACAACCTGAACTGCTACGTAGGGGGCTCTACTATGACATGTGCTGCTACTTACTCGGCCACAGTTCATCATTGCAAAGCGACCGATCGACCAGTATGTACGTACATGTTCCCGACCAGAATGATAACACTACGTATGCTTCGACTAGGTGGGTCTCGACTGTCAGGCACTTCCTTGCGTGCGAAGATGTAGCTGGTGGGTCCCAGCTGTCATGGCGTGAATCATTTTTTTGCCCGTAATATGGACGCACTTCCTCGCGTGCGAAGATGTAGCTGGTGGGTCCCAGCAGTAAGGGGGGAAACATTTTTTCGCGATATACGATGACCCGTCTGGTGGGTCCCCGCTGTCAGGTGGAGGAATCATTATTTCCTGCGTAATAAGGAGGCATTTCCTTGTGTGCGGCCGTGGACCCAGCTGTCAGCCTCTCCACGTACAGTCCACGTCCGATGGATGCCGTTCGTTGACCATGACGCCCCGAGAGCACCAGGGCGGTGGACGACGGCGAGGCCTAGGAAGGGAACGACACATAGCTGGGGAAGACTCGGCAGTGGTTGCCCACGCGGTGGGGAATACGAGGGTTTGCTGGTCCGGCTGCCGTCACCGGAAAATAATAGGAGGTGTGGGTGAGTAGAGGAATGGCATGGCCAGCAATAGAGTAGGATGGGGTGGTGCGGCCTGTGCGGTAGCACAGCCGGCCACGGGAGGCGGGAGCAGGCAGTCCCACCGGTGCTGGTTTTGGCGGCTAGAGCAAGAAGACCAGAGGTTGAAGAAGCACTACGGCCGTTGGATGGACATTGTACGGTCTCTGCAGCTAGAATCGTTTATATTGACTAAGTTGACAAAGCCATTGGTATGCGTGAACTTAGTAGGCCCACAGGTTAGCCTCCGAAATGGTGCACCCTAGATGTCGGGGGAGGAATCATTTTTTGGGTGGCTGAAGCTAGAATATCCGAGATTGAAGAAGAAGCACGACATCCGTTGGATGGACATCCAACGGCCAGTGCTGCTAGAACCGTGTGTTGACTATAAGTTGACAAAGCCTTGCATATCCGTCAACTTACTTTTCTTAGGGGACGTGTCAACTTAGTAGGCCCACAAGTGTGTGGCAGAGAACTTATAGCCCATTTGCAATTTGTAAGAATGTACACCCCATTTTTGAATTCTAATGGAATTTACTACAGCCCATTTACAGTTTCTTAAAAGTACAACCCATTTTCTAACTAGGACAACGATAATAATTTCAGCCAACCGTTCAAAACAGAATTCAATAAAATTTCCCACATTTTGATGAGATCCAAAATATTTTTATCCCGAAATTTCTAGTCAGATTAAATATAATCAATATAAATTTGTATTACGTAAAAATCCAACGAAACATTGCGCGCGCAACAAGTAATGAAATTAAAAATAATATAAACTAATTACGTGTTTGGTGCATTTTTTTATAGTTACTGCCTAGTTTTTATAATTACATCCCATTTATTATTTCTTAAAGCCCATTTTCTTGTTAAGCCTAGTGCAACCCTCCTTGGAAAGATTTGCAGCCCAGTGGGGCAGAGAATAACAAGTTGACCTTGCCTGGGTATTCCTAAAAAAAGTATAGCTGGGCTAGCCATTTTCAACTTGAAAACAATTAATATCTGGGCTGGATATCTGGCCTGGGCTAGACGGGCCATAGCTCGCCCAGTTAATACCCTGCTCTCCTATGAGCAACAACGAAAACATCGCTCAAGAAAAACTCTGCAGTGCTCACACCTCAAAAACACAAATACCGCTCGAGCTGCTTGGTCCCAGCTATCGGTCGCTCCTTGTGCAATTCTCTCATTTATTGACTACATAGGTTGACAATGGTGTGGGACCGTGATGTCAGGAAACCAAGAGGAAGCAAAAAAAAATTATAGTTGTATATAATAAGAAGGCACTTGCGTACGTGCAGCTATGGCCCTGGTGGGTCCCCACTGTCATCCTCTCCAAGTAAAGTCATCTCCTCATTCCTCATGTCTGTTGAGCATGTTGACAACGCGAGATGGCGGCGCCACGGCGAGCTCAACAACTCGAAGGATGACGGAGAGGGCCTCGCGAGCCTTACAAATGGTCTGATACAACGTCCGCTGCTCATTCGGGAAGCCAGGATCATAGGGCCACATGTCCGTGACGGCATTGTCGTTCGCTTGTTCACCGGTGCTCGTTGAGGAGACGGGGGTTGCAGCACAGGTCCCCCTGTGTTGGTAGCTCTTCCTTCATTAGGGCATCAAAGTGCGGCCGCACCTGCTCTATGGTGAACACGACATGAACCGGCTTGGACTGTGGCGCCGGCTCCTGGTCGGAAGCTACGTCCATCGTCTGATTGTCGATGCTCAGCTCGGCGAGCTCGCTGGCGAGCTAGCATGTTTGGCTGCTGGACCAACCCGCTGCCAAGCACGAGTCTGACTGCCGTGGCCCACCTTGACCGCCTCACTCGCTCGCGCGCACTTTCCACCCAAAATGGTCAGTGACGCCCACCTCGCTTCCCGGTGCACGCGATTGCTCAGCCTTCAAACGACACAAGTGTCGTCCGTCTGCCGCCCACATTAATGATACGTGGTTGCTGAGGCGGCTACTCTAGCACCACTCGTCCGTCCCTCCGCCGCCCACCATTGCTATATAAACGGCTGCGCCGGCCATAGCCATAGTCACCCACCTGCGTTCCCTTTCTCCTGTCTACACCACTACTGCCCACCATGGCTTCCTCGTGCTCCAGTGCTCTTCAGGACAGGCGGGCGATGGACCACAAGGAGATGGTAGCCATTGCTGCCGACTGGCTGGCCGGCAGGCAGCCGGAGGACGACGACGTCCTAATGGATAACATGGTAGTCGATGATCCGACACCAACCTCCTCCTCCGCACCATCCTCACCGGTGCATTGCACTGTGACCATCAACGAGGCCCGTGCCTAACACATGGACATGGTGAGGCAGAAGCATCAGGAGCATTTCCGGGAGGCGCAGGCCGATGCTGCCTACAACCACCATCTCCTCCAGGAGCACCTGCAGGCGGAGGAGCAGGTCGCCGTGGAGCAGGCGGAGCAGGAGGCGCTCCTCGACTCGTACCGCTCCGCCTGCGAGGGCCGCCTTGAGCGCTGGTGGTACCACATGAGGGCGGCAGAGGTTGCGGCCGCCTACAAAAAGGGCGATGAAGTGGGCCAGGCGCTGTTTGGCGAGACCGAGGACAAGGCAGAGGACAATGCCGGCTCCGACGAGTCCCCGCTCCGCTGGTGTCGACGAGGCCCTGCTCCGTCGAGGCCCCGCGGCGCCAACAACGAGGCAGAGGCCGCCGGCTCCGCCAAGACCCACCCCGCCGGCACCGAGGTGGACCACCTCACCGGCTTCGGCGAGGCCCTACTCCGCCGATGCCCCACCCCACCAACAACAAGACAGAGGACATCGCCAGCTCAGCCGAGGCCCTACGTGGGAGTCCTGGACTAAGGGGTCCTCGGGCCTCCGGCCTGTTATCCATGGGCCGAACTGATGGGCTGTGAAGACATGAAGACCGAAGACTGTACCTGTGTCTGGATTGGACTCTCCTTGGCAAGGAAGGTAAGCTTGGCAACCGACTATGAAGATTCGTTCTCATGTAACCGACTCTACATAAACCCTGTGTCCCCTCGGTGTCTATATAAACCGGAGGGGTTAGTCCGGAAAGGATATATTCATTACCATAGTCATATAGGCTAAGCTTCTAAGGTTTAGCCATCACGATCTCGTGGTAGATCAACTCTTGTAACACTCATATTCATAAATATCAATCAAGCAGGACGTAGGGTATTACCTCCATAGAGAGGGCCCGAACCTGGGTAACCATCGTGTCCCCTGTCTCCTTTTACCATCGATCCTAGACGCACAGTTCGGGACCCCCTACCCGAGATCCGCCGGTTTTGACACCGACATTGGTGCTTTCATTGAGAGTTCCACTGTGCCGTCTACGAAAGGTTCGATGGCCCCTTCAATCGTCTATAGAGACACCGTCCAAGGAGAAACCTTCCTCCCCGAACAGATTTTCGTGTTCGGCGGCTTCGTACCGCGGGCCAACTCGCTTGGCCATCTGGAGCAAATCGATAGCTACGCCCCTGGCCACCAAGTCAGATTTGGAAGCTTGAACCACGTCGCGAATATCCGTGGAGACTTGATCTTCAATGGATTTGAGACCGCAGCGATCGCTCCCCCTCGCTTCGATGAACATGACTTAAATCTGTCACCGGATCACATCCAACGGATGGTCCCTGTTGCTGCAACGTCCTTAGAACCGAAGCAAATCGTGCCATCCAAAGCCACAGAGTCCCCGACGTTGGAGCCGCACACGGACTCGGCACCTCGCGATATTTGCGCCAATAGAACTCTGGATTCGTCTCCGGCTATGAGTCCCAGACCGGGTACGCCTGTGGACACTGAGCTGGATCGGTTATCGATTTTCGAATTTAGCACCGCAGACATCTTCCAGCACTCACCTTTGGGTGATGTGCTAAACTCTTTAAAGAACTTGTCCTTGGAGAAGGACTCACAGCCGAACTATGTTCGGTTCGAGCCAGAGGCTGATGATGGGAAATTTTGTTTCCCACCCGCCATCCACTTCATAGCCACTGTCGATGACTTAACCGACGTGCTTGATTACGGCTCCGAAGACATCGACGGTATGGACGACGATGCTGACCAGGAACAAGGCCAAAACCCGCCATTTACTGGAAGTTGGACAACCACCTCTTCATACGATGTGTACATGGTCGACACACCTAAAGAAGCTAGTGACGATGACAAAGGGGATCCAGTCGCGGATAAACCTTCTGAGACATAGTCCAAGCACCGGCGCCCTAAACGCCGCTCTAAGCCTCGTCGCTCAAAAGATGACAACACTGGCACCACAGAAATTGGTACTCCGGGCGATGCCGAAAACAATAAAGACCCTGTTGGAGCTGCGTATGAATAGGAGGAACAAGACAACGGGCAAGATGACCCTGATAAACAGACCACGCCCAATAACTCAGATGATGATAGTTATCGTCCAGTCTCCGAAGATGAGGAGAGCCTCGGCAGCGAAGATTTCATCGTACCTGAGGCACCCCTAGAGCAGGAACGCTTGAAGAGCCAGCTAATAGCTATTGCCAGAAGCCCGAAAAAGAAGCAGCAGCAGCTCCAGGCTGAGCAAGACCTGCTCATCGATAGGTGGACTGATGTCCTGGAAGCCGAAGAATATGGCCTCGAGCGCCCAGTCAAGAGTTACCCAAAGCACAGACTGCTACCTCAGTTCGACGAGGAAGCACCGGATCCCATACCGACCTCATGCAATGCAGACCGACCACCACGTGGCCAGGATAGTACGGTGGACCGACCACACCGCGGCCGGGATAAAGCGGCAACTCAGGCCGAACAACAGCCCGCCCCACCGCTTCGCAAAAACAGGGACATAACAGCTCGGGACCATACACACGACCTTCGGCGGGATCTAGACAGCAGAGCAGGACACACCAGATCAATCTATGGATCGCGAGGATGCTTCCCGACTCGGGATGACGGCTACCTATTAGGACATGACAAACCTAGTCACACCCCGGCCGATAACCGTAGACGAACTTCATCGGAGGTGCGCCGTGACATGACCCGATATAGAGGTGCCGCACACCCTCTCTGCTTCACAGATGAGGTGCTGGATCACGAATTCCCCGAGGGGTTCAAACCCGTCAATATTGAATCATACGATGGAACAACCGATCCCGCAGTGTGGATCAAAGATTTTATTCTCCACATCCACATGGCCCGAGGAGATGACCTCAATGCTATGAAATACCTCCCATTAAAGCTTAAAGGACCAGCTCGCCACTAGCTGAACAGCCTGCCTGAAAATTCCATTGGCAACTGGGAGGACTTGGAAGAAGCCTTCCTCGACAACTTCCAAGGTACATATGTCCGGCCACCCGATGTTGATGACCTAAGCCACATAGTTCATCAACCCGGAGAATCAACCAGAAAATTCTGGACTAGGTTCCTAACCAAAAAGAACCAAATCGTTGACTGTCCGGATGCCGAAGCCCTAGCGGCCTTTAAACACAGCATCCGTGACGAATGGCTAGCCCGCCACCTCGGCCAAGAAAAGCCAAGGTCCATGGCAGACCTCATGGCACTTATGACCCTCTTTTGCGCAGGAGAAGATAGTTGGCTGGCTCGCAGTACAAACACAGCCAACGAAGCAGGCCCCTCCGAGGCCAAAAATAGCACTAGCAAGCTCCGGCGCAACAGCACAAACGCCGAAGCAATGGCGATAACACCGATGACATCACAATTCACGCCGGATTTAGCGGCTCCAAATCCGGCCAGCGAAAGAAGCCCTATAAAAGGAACAACAAAGGACCATCCAGCTTGGACCGCATACTCGATTGTCCGTGCTAGATACATGGCACCCCAGACAAACCGGCCAACCATACCAACAGAGATTGCCGGGTCTTTAAGCAAGCCAACATGGTAAATAGCGGAAACAAGGAAGGGGAATCACAGAGCGAGGACGAAGACGAGGAGCCCCGACAACCGAACACTGGGGCAGAAGAAATTCCTGCCTCAACTCAAAACGGTGAACATAATATATGCTACACACATCCCCAAAAGGGAGTGCAAGCGTGCACTTAGGGACGTTTACATGGTAGAGCCAGTCGCCCCAAAGTTCAACCCATGGTCGTCATTCCCGATCACCTTCGATCGTAGTGATCATCCAACTAGCATCCGTCATGGCGGTTTGGCCGCATTGGTACTCGACCCAATCATCGACGGATTTCACATGACACGAGTCCTAATGGACGGTGGTAGCAGCCTCAACCTGCTCTATCAGGATACAGTACGCAAAATGGGCATTAATCCCTCACGAATCAAGCCCATGATAACTACCTTTAAAGGAGTTATACCAGGCGTAGAAGCCCGTTGTACGGGCTTGATCATGCTGGAGGTGGTCTTCGGTTCCCTGGATAACTTCCAAAGCGAAGAGCTAATCTTCGATATCGTCCCCTTCCGCAGTGGCTACCACACATTGCTCGGACGAACCTCATTCTCTAAATTCAACGCGGTGCCGCATTATGCTTATCTCAAGCTCAAGATGCCCGGTCCATGCGGCGTCATTACAGTAAATGGAAACATGGAACATTCCCTCTGCACAGAGGAGCATACCGCAGCCCTAGCAGTAGAAGTACAGAGCGGCCTTCTCAAGCGGCACCATAATCCAGCCGCCGAACCCCTGGACATTGTCAAGAAGGTCTGGACTACATTGCAAAAGGGCAGCTCGGTTCGTCAAGAGCTGAATTAGTAAATTCGGCCTCCGTCCTAGCCCCGATGAGGAAAGGGCATCCGTACCGCGTGTACATAATTACACACTCAAAACCTCATGGGTACTGACGGAGGCATAACTCGCTCGTGATCCACAGTGCGGCTTGACCGACCCTGGGGTTCGCACGCCTTTATTTTTTCTTTTTATTATCACGGGTCTTTTCTCTTTTCGAGGTCTATATGGACGACCCGCTTGCAGAACACACCAAGGAGGCAAGAATCTCTGGCACACAAGGGAATCCCCAGGTGGTCTCTATTAAATGATTGCCATACTTGTTTTACATACCTGCACGTAGCTCGCCCTTGGTTGCGACATGTTAAATAGCTTTACTTGCTTATCACATTACTCACACAAAGTACACCTCGACGTACTAATTACATCACAATGGTGAATAAATGGTAGCGTCAGCTTATTACTTAATTTTTCCTGTTTCCTCACCTTTGTGTATATTACTTATTAAACGCGTACACTATGGTACATATTACCACGCCAGGGGCTTCATTACACCCCGTTCTACGGCAATAAAAGTCCGAACACTTTGTCATTATAGTTCGGCACCCCGAACTTATAGCATTATATGCATCGGCTCCGAATCATGTCTTTGGTCAATAGTTGGGTTGCCCGGCTCCTATGCTTACTACCTTACATTCCGCTATATCGGCTAGGGTAGTAAAGGGAGAACTACTGTGATTGTGTCCCGGTTCTTCCGGACGAGCACCTTAGTAGAGAAAGCCGAAAACTGACTGTCATGATGCGGCGAGAGCCGGTCAGCTGTTCGAGAGGTTCCAAATCATTAGAGATTTTCTCCGCTTCTTGCGAAGAATCGGTTCCTCCGATTAGGCGTGTATAACCCCCCTAGTTCGGCTTTCCAAATACCAGGGGCTTCGCCAAACTTTTTTAATTGTCAAACTCCTATGGCTAAGTGAGGGCGGTAAAGGCCGCATAGTCTGATTGCCTTGTTCGTTGCGCTAAACACCTCCTTTAAGGACCAGAATGTGGAGTAAAGAGTGTTTAGATTTATCCCGAACACCCTATCTATGTGGGGGCAGAAGCCGATGACTAGTCAACCCTCAGATTTAATAAATGGCCGCACTGGAGGTAAATGTAAATCACAAGCATTATAATACATAACATCATTGTTCCATATTACAGGACATGATAATACAAATGTTCTCATGGGAATATAATATCCTTTGAACATTGTTCCGCCACAAGGCGGGACCCCTCCAGGATGCCATCAAAATAGAGCTCGGGTCGACGATGCTCCTTGCCCTCCAGCGGCCCCTCGGTCATTAGCTTCTTGGCATCCAGCTTTGCCTAATGCGTCTTGACGCGGGCAAAGGCCATACGCGCACCTTCAATGCAGACCGACCGCTTCACGGTTTCGAGCCGCGGACAAGCATTTACAAGCCGCTTAACAAGTCCGAAATAGCTGCTAGGTACAGGCTCGGCAGGCCACAGCTGGACTATCAGGCCCTTCATGGCTAGCTCTGCCAACTTGTGCAGCTCGACCAACTGCTTTAGCTGGTCGATGAAGGGCAACGGATGTTCGGATCCAAGATACTGGCACCAGAATAGCTTCTCCGTAGACATCCCTTCTTCGGCTCTGTAATGCTCGGCAGAATCCTATATACTGCGCGACAGATCTGTAAACGCCCCTGGAAAACCCGAATTTGGATAAGTACAAGGAACGTTTCTTCTACATACTTGAGTTGCATGGTGAAAGAACTACCTGCCACAATCTCCCTGGCCGCCTGAATTTCCTGCAGGGCGTTCTGGGCTTCGGCTCGTGCATCCTGTGCGCTCTGGCGGGCCTTCACCAGTTCGGACTCTTGCGCCTTACAATCGTGCTCCAAGGACTCAAATCTCTTGATCGCGCCCTGGAGCTGTTGCTGCGCCTCACCGACCTGGGCCTCGTGCTTCTCGCACGCGGCATGTTCCTTGGCCGCTTTGTCCTCGGCCTCGGCCAACGCCTTCTTGAGGGATGCCACCTCGGTCGTGGCCCCTAATAAAGTTCATGACAACTCAATGTGGATGGACTATTCATTTTTTCTTAAAAGGTACCAGCAGGTCAGCACATACCTTGGCTATCCTCTAGCTGCTTCTTTACGAGGCCGAGCTCTTCCTCGGCCCGCTCCAGTTTCCGCTTCAGTCCGAAGACCTCTGCAGCATGAGCAGTGGCAGCCTGCACCGACACCTGCTTATTCACAAAGACAACTTTTGTTAGATTCCTACGATATTTCTTTTCGATCCTCTGTTCGCCTTTTTCTTTCCGAACACCAAACATAGCATCAGAGGCTACTGTCTATATTGTGATATTCTTCCTACAAACACATTACTTACCTCAAAGCCTGATAGAAGGCTAGTGCAGGCTTCGGCCAGTCCGCTTTTCATGAATTGGACCTTCTCTATTATCGTGCCCATAAGGGTGCGGTGTGCATCCACAATAGAGGCGCCTCATAGCGCCTCCAGCAGGTTATCCGGTGCCTCTAGTTGGATAGAGGTCACCGGCGGAACAGGCACATTCCCTCCTTTCGGGGCATGCCATTCGCTGGACTCCGGAGCCTCATAGGTCTCCGGAATGGTATCCGGCTCAGGTCCAAAGGGAACCCAGCCCCCGTCGCCAGTCCCCACAGGGGCTTTTTCCCCCATGCGTCCGGCAATTGAGGAATTGTCCTGGGGCACCACCTCGACGATCTTCGGAAGCGGCCCCGGTCGGGGAAGGTCTTTTGCGACACCACCTCGTCGTCACCCTTGGGAGAGATGGAATGAGCAGGTGGCGGAGACATGCTAGCCATCTCCTTTGAGTCTAGTGATCCCTTTGACGAGGATCGCAGGGAGCCATCGCGTGCTGGACTGCAATAACAAGGTTTAAGGTATATCAATATTACAAACCGGGAAGGCTAGACGTTTTTGGGCGGCATGAGGCTTGGTCCAGCGAGGTCGCTCCGGACTACTGTCAACATCCCACACGGAGTTGTCTGCGTGGGAACCCCTAACCCTCTTAGGCGCTTTCGCATCTGGATCTGCGGGGGCCGCTCTCTTCTTCCTCCCCACTTTAGGGGAGTCGCTTTCTTCTTCCTCTTCGTCGTCGTCAGCGGAAGAAGAGGAAGTCTTGTCCTCGGACATCACGTCCGAAGTGCCTTTTCGGCGAGGGCCCTCTTGGCCCCTTTGGCCGCTTTCTTGGCCGTCTTCTCTGGCACCTCGTAAGGTGCTAGAAAAAGCATTTTTGTCAATAAGGGAATTCTTGGTCTTTGGGCAGCGGAGCCGGACTGTTAATCCCCTCCACTATCTTGATCCAAGCATGAAAACACAGGTAGGAAAGCTTAGGATTTTTCTCAAAATATGCTAAGTAAAGCGTACGCCTTGAAAACATTGAAAGAACTCACTGGGTTAGCCTGGCATTTTAAGCTAAGCCCGCGATCTTCGGTCGTGGGCAGTGGCGTCTCGCCGTCCTTGAAGTGCACTTTCCAGATTTCTCTTTGTGTCGTGCCGAAGAGCTCTAGTAGCGTCTAGTGCTTGGCCGGATCATTCTCCCGCAGATAGCAAGTACGGCGTTGGCACGAAAGGACCCGACGAATGAGCATGACCTGGACCATGTTGACGGGTTTGATCTTCCTATCCATCATGTTCTGGACACACGTCTGGAGCCTAGACAGCTCGTTCGAGGGACCCCACGTCAGGCCCCTCTCTTGCCAGGAGGTGAGCCGCATCGGGAATCCAGATCTGAATTCGGGGGCCGCCACCCAGTTGGCGTCGCGTGGTTCGGTGATATAGAACCACCCCGATTGCCACCCTTTCACCATATCCGCGAATGAGCCTTCGGGCCAGGTAACGTTGGGCATCTTCCCCACCATGGCGCCTCCGCACTCTGCTTATTGGCTGCTCACCACCTTCGGCTTCACGTTGAAGGTCTTCAACCATAGGCCGAAATGAGGCGGGATGTGGAGGAAGGCCTCGCACACGACAATGAATGCCGTGATGTTGAGGATGAAGTTGGGGGCGAGGTCATGAAAGTCCAGCCCGTAGTAAAACATCAGTCGCGGACGAAGGGGTGGAAAGGGAAGCCCAGCCCGCGGACGAAATGTGTGAGAAAAACAACCCTCTTGTGGGGCTCTGGAGTAGGGACGATCTGTCCCTTACCTGGGAGTTGGTGAGTGATCTCCTTGGCCAGATATCCGGCCTCCTGGAGCGCCTTGATATCCTTCTTCTTGACGGAGGAGGCCATCCACTTACCCCCAGCTTCGGGTCTGGACATTTTTGGAGTGCTTTCTCGGTTGAGGGAAAAGCTAGAAGCTTGGGCGCTGGAGCTTAGGGACGGAAGGACTGAGGAGGAGCTGTGGTGTGGGTGAAAGAAAGGGAATCCTTATCCCCTTATAAAGGCCGTGAATATCAAGCGTCTCCCCACTCGCCTTAAACTCACCTATTCCCAAGGGCCGTGCTAACGGCACGGTTGGCCGCCCACACCCGTATTGATGAGAATCCCGTAATAAGGGGGCACGATCTCTGCTTCGACAAGACGTGCCAATGGCAACCGCGTCTCGAAACATGGACACGGTCTAAAATTATGACTGGACAGACGTGATGTCATATTGTAAAAGCTGTCAACGAATTAGACTCTTGTAAAAACATGTATTCTCTCTACAATTATGTATGGTGTGTATGACAGGTCCGGGATACTATCATCGCATCCGAAGACTATCTTGAAGTTCGGACAAAAGGGAACCCACCTTGCAATGCCAAAAAAATCTGCGCGCCAGACTCCTCATCATTGAAGCCAGGTTTAGGGGCTACTGAGGGAGTCCTGGACTAAGGGGTCCTCGGGCATCCGGCCTGTTATCCATGGGCCGGACTGATGGGCTGTGAAGACATGAAGACTGAAGACTGTACCTGTGTTTGGATTGGACTCTCCTTGGCATGGAAGGCAAGCTTGGCAACCGACTATGAAAATTCCTTCTCTTGTATCCGACTCTACGTAAACCCTAGACCCCCGTGTCTATATAAACCGGAGGAGATAGTCCGGAAAGGATATATTCATTACCATAGTTATGTAGGCTAAGCTTCTAGGGTTTAGCCATCACGATCTCGTGGTAGATCAACTCTTGTAACACTCATATTCATCAATATCAATCAAGCAGGATGTAGGGTATTACCTCCATAGAGAGGGCCCGAACCTGGGTAAACATCGTGTCCCCTGTCTCCTGTTACCATTGATCCTAGACGCACAGTTCAGGAGCCCCTACCCGAGATCCACCGGTTTTGACACCGACACCTACCCCGCCGACAATGAGGGGGAGGATTTCCCCCACTCCACCGAGGCGCCGCCCCGCTGGCAACGAGATAGAGGACAACGTCAGCTCTGTCGAGGCCCCGCCCCACTACGAACGAGGCTACGCCACGTAGAAAATGAGGAAGAGTAGAACATGGTAGGTCACCGCCGCTCGGGTGCAAGTACGGCCACCGCTGCTACCCTCCGGTTGAAGCCAAGCTACGCGGGTTGACCATTGACGGCCGATTAGCTTCTTGGCGGCGACGTGGAGTCGGAGAGCTATGTTGGAGAAGGAAGCTGCTTCAGTTACTTAACTGCTCGTGTAGTTGGGTCACTAACACATGGGCCCAACAGGCATCTGGGCCACATGTCAGTTATGCAACTGCACCTGCAGTTAAGTCACTGAAGATCAGTCCGCTGGAGAATAGGCTTCCGTTCGGCTCAGCCGGACATAGGTGGGTAGATTCGGTTAATTAGTTATACCTCCAGCGCACCCCTTTTTAGTTGAAGAGTGTATGAAATGTAATGAAATCCGACATGTTTATATGAAATCCAACCGTGTATGAATGAATTTAGTTTGATTAGTTCAGATTCTTGTATCACTAGCATTGGATGAACATGCAAAACAATACGTATTAGGATTATTCCTAGGGTGATCACCTCGTTTGCAGCAGTTTCACATGTACTCCATCCGGTCCTTTTTAGTCTGCATACAAGTTTTGTCTGCAGTCCAAGTATCTCTACTTTGACCAATCTTTTAGAAAAAAGTATGAACATTCACAATGTAAAATCAACTAACTTGAAAGAAATCTAATATGCAAAGTAAAAAGGAACAGAGGGAGTACAAAGAGTTTGAGCTGCTTTTTAGCGTTCCTATACATTGCAATCAAACACACAGGCTTGGCAATTCATAGAGAACATTCAAAACAATCAATGATTATGCATCTCAGCGATTCACATGTCAGAGCCAATATTTACTTCACCACTAAACAATAAAGAAAAATTGATCGATGCTGACAGCAAAGGGCATCCCATTCGAAAATATCAAACGCATGTCTTCTTGTTAACATCAATGAGCAAAATTTGACAAGGTTGTCCCATTCCAAAATGTCAAATGCGTGTTGTTTTGCATACATCAATGAGCAAACTTTGACAAGGTTTTCCCATTCCGAAATATCAAATGCCTACGATTGTGGAATGGGCAGGGTTTGCCATTAGTTCGAACATTGAGATGGCACCTCGTGCTAAATAAACCAGCTATTCTTTTTGTGCAGTTCCACCAAAATCAACCAAATTCGCACGTCACTTGTATGATTTCGCCTTTATATGTTGTAACGCCTTGAACATATCGGCACCTCCTTTCTCATGGTGGAAATGAATGATTCGATGTATTCATGAACATTTTGTGCAGTTCCCATTGAAATCAAGCCGAGCACCCCTGTTTGCACAAATACAAAATAAGTGATTAGTATAAAGCAAACTGTACTATGAATTGACAGTTTAAACTGGCACCTACATGGTCCATGTAGAGCACACTTTAAAAAAATGGAACTCACCGGAAAGAATACTAGAACAACATTGTACTTGTGCATCACAACAAAAAAGATGGAGATCTGTCAGTCCTTCTGAGCTAAAGTTAGTTTGGTCTTGTGGGGAGTAATGTAACCATCCTTCAATTGCTCCTTCTGATGAGAAGATAGACATGGCTTCTTCATCCTCGCATAATCGGAATTAGTCACTTCACGTACTCCATATTCTTCTTCAGAGGAGGATGATCCTATTGTGCCAAGACAAGAGGACAACTAAATGCTAGCATCCCTGTTTGCTCGAAAAAAGGAAAGGAAATATTTAAAACAACACAGATGAAGCACTTCTCAAGGACAATACCACGTTCTCATGACAGTATCTAAACAGTAGCATAACACCAATAGAGATGACAAAGCTCAATCATATGGATGAAATCCGTGGGCGACTAACAACCTTTGTCAGGAGGCTTATTGTGTAGAGCATATAGATCAAGCATTTCTCCAGAACCATCTGTTGTTATCTTCTTTGGTTGCCATGCTTACTATATACTCCTCGATTAGTTTAATGTTTCCAACATCTTCTTGTGCAGTTCCACTAAAATATATGGTATCTTCAAAGAAGATCCCTGTTTGCACAAGTAGAGATAATTACATATTACATTAAGAGTGGAATCAAATCAGTGGCAAAACAATTGCTCATTCCAGCCATAGAAATAAATTAAGATGCAAAACTATATCATTACTTGTGTCATCACAGTTCCAGTGCTTCATTACAGCACCAGGAGTTGATTTTTGTTTTTCTTCTACTTGTTCTTCCCCTTCATCACTTGGTTTAATAACAGACAAGCTTCGCCTTCAATGTAAGATTTGGCATGTAAAATTAGGGAGCACAAGTATAGCACTAAACAACGACATGAATTTTCTGATGAGAGTGGCAAAATACAGGCCAAAAGTTGTGCAATATCCTTATCTTACCTCAATGGGATATTATGGTGCACATACATATTGGAAGTCTTGTCTCCATTTATGTAGTTCACTAAAATCAAGCAACATTATCGTACAAGTAGCACAACATATGAAAGCACACTGCACAATCATGTGAAAGAAGGCTAGTACTGACCTCTCATGACGCGGAATTCAAACAACTCACAAGAAGAAGATCTGAACCAAATTTGCCAACACGGATAGGAAGTAAGATCTCCTCTTGTGCAGTTCCACTAAGATCAAGCAATCAAGCAACGTTGTCGGTGTGACATTTTGGTTGAACTGCACAAAACACTCTTAAAACAAAAGTGTTTTGTGCAGTGCAACAAAAGGTCATAGTAGCAACGAGGTGAAGTAGATAACCCTGTTTACACAGAGGTGCAAAGGAAACAACAAGTGGTCAATAATGGTGGATGACACAGAAGCCAACAAAAAGAAGCATCTAACTTATCTAATTGGGAAATAAAGCAAGATAGTAGCATTTCTCAAATGGTGGCATTGATTCATATTAACAGAGAGATTATGTTAACAATAAAATTCGTTAAACATTTAATTTGCTTTTAACTGTGGCATTGCATCAATTCTCCAGCGGCATTATTAGAGGGTGTTTGTTTACAGGGACTTTTTGGTGTAGGGACTAAAATAAGTCCCTTTCAGTCCCATCTAAATAAAACATGAGGGACTTTTAGGGACTAAAAGTGGGAATTTGGGACTAAAGAAAGAAGACCCCGAGGGAGAGTCTTTTTGGGACTTTTTTCCAACAGTTGCCCCTCCCCCGCATCTCACCTTATCTCTATTAGTTCATTACTAGGGGTAACATGGTCTTTTAGCATGTCATTAAATAACATCTAATCCATGTATAGTCCTTGGAACCAAGCAGGTAGTGTAGAATGGAAAGTATGTCTAGAGGGGGTGATTAGACTACTTGACCAAATAAAAACCTAGCCTTTTCCCAATTTTAAGTTTTTGCAGATTTTAACAACTTAACACAAGTCAAGCAATCAACCTACACATGCAAGTCTAAGAGTATAGCAACGGAATGTAAAACATTGCATATGAAGGTAAAGGGAGGAGATTGGAAGGAGCAAACACAATGTAGACACGGAGATTTTTGGCGTGGTTCCGATAGGTGGTGCTATCGTACATCCACGTTGATGGAGACTTCAACCCATGAAGGGTAACAGTTGCGCGAGTCCACGAAGGGCTCCACCCACGAGGGGTCCACGAAGAAGCAACCTTGTCTATCCCACCATGGCCATCGCCTACGAAGGACTTGCCTCACTAGGGTAGATCTTCATGAAGTAGGCGATGTCCTTGCCCTTACAAACTCCTTGGTTCAACTCCACAATCTTGTCGGAGGCTCCCAAGTGACACCTAACCAATCTAGGAGACACCACTCTCCAAAAGGTAATAGATGGTGTGTTGATGATGAACTCCTTGCTCTTGTGCTTCAAATGATAGTCTCCCCAACACTCAACTCTCTCTCACAGATTTGGATTTGGTGGAAAGACGATTTGAGTGGAAAGCAACTTGGGGAAGGCTAGAGATCAAGATTCTTGTGGTTGGAATGGAATATCTTGGTCTCAACACATGAGTAGGTGGTTCTCTCTCAGAAAATGTATGTTGGAAGTGTAGGCACGTTCTGATGGCTCTCCTTGCTAATGAAGGAAGGGTGGAGGGGTATATATAGCCTCCATACAAAATCTAACCGTTACACACAAATCACCAAACTCGGTGGGACCGAATCATGAAACTCGGTCAGACCGATTTAGTTCAAAATGTGAATGTTAGGATTTTCGATGGGACCGACATGTCAACTCGGTGAGACCGATTTCATTAGGGTTAGGGCATAACGTAATCTCGGTGAGACCGATCACATAAACTCGGTAGGACCAATTTCTATAATAGGCAAACAGAGAGTTGGTCAGGCAAACTCGGTGGGACAGATTCACTCATTTCGGTGAGACCGAAATGTTACGAAAGGGAAACAAAGAGTTTGCATTGCGAACTCGGTGGAACCGATCGCTCATCTCGGTTGGACCGAAATGTTATGAAGGGAAACCGAGAGTTTGCAATCCCATCTCGGTGAGACCGAGATCCCTATCGATGAGACCGAAGTGACTAGGGTTTCTGGCAGTGGCTATGTCAAATGAACTCGGTGGCGCCAGATAGATCAAATCAGTAGGGCCGAGTTTGACTTTTGGTTTGGGACATATGTGGATATGAGAAAGTGGTTGAGGGATTTTGGAGCATATCACTTAGCCTTTTGAGAAGGCAAGCCATTAAGCAACACCTCATCCCCTTTTAATAATATTGGCATTTACTATGGACTCAATGTGATCTTGGATCACTAAAATGAAAATGTAGAGTCTTGAGCTTGAGCCAATATGTGTCGTTAGCATTTTGAGGGGTCCACATTCCTAATCCATGCCATGCTAATCATTGAACTTTCTGAAATGATCATCTTGAAATAGCATTAGTTCAATGAGCTATATGTTGTTAGGAATTACCAAAACCACCAGGGATAGTTGCACTTTCAATCTCCCCCTTTTGGTAATGATGACAACATATAGATCAAAGCTTCGACAAATGATAATAAGATTTAAAGTACATCGTCGCTTTGAGAAGTATGTGATAAGCAGGAGCTCCCCCTAAATTTGTGCATTATTTAAGATTTACTTTTGAATGCAAATGCACAACCGATTAGGAGCATGGGTCACTCTTCCATGTCACATACATCTTGGTGGAGCGCTCAAAATGATAGGAATTAAAACATGAACTCATCACCAAGCAAAGTGAATGATCATATATGAGATATAAAAGATAATATCATCCAAGCATAAGCATTAAGGTAGGATATGATAAAACACATGATCATACAAGTATCTCACACATAGACATAAAGTATCAAACGAGCACACACAAAAGTATCAACCAAATAGCAAGAAAGACAAAGAAGCAAAGCACTCTCTCTCAAAGCTTAAGATCTATACACTTCTCCCCCTTTGGCAACAAGTTACCAAAAAGTTTGAAAATGCATAGTGCTATGCGTCTCTCTAGGATTGATCTTCGAGAGGTGGTGTAGAAAGGACTCCAAGGACGAAGACATCAGTAGATGTAGTTGGAGCTGGTGGAGTGGCAACTGGAGGTGGAACTGAAGCTGTTGCTGCTGGTGCTGAAGTAGTTTCTCTAGTGTCAGGCACTGGCACTGCAGCAGATCTCTAACCTTTGGGCACTCTCTGAAAAGTAGTAGCCTTTCCTATCTTATCCGATGCTTCCTCCTGGAACTGCTCAACAGCTGACTGCATCTCTGTTACTTTAAGATCAAGATCATAAAATTTGGTCTCTATTATCCTCTCCAAGCTCTCCTGATTCTTGTTCAGGGTGGCCAAGCCCTTCTCAATCCTCAAAGTTGCTTGAATTAGATATGCAAGCTGATCTTGTTTTGACTTCAGAAAAACTTGAGATGCCTCCTCAACACTTGGCATCTTTGCAGCCTTCTCAGCCTTTGCCTTTGCTCTCTTCTCTTGTGCTTGCACAGATGTGAGATCATCCTCATTCATCACAACTGTGTTATGTTCAAATTATGGTCTCAAAGGTAAATGCTCCTTGTCCAACAAATAAGTGCATGTGCCCATCTTGGAGTTGATGAGCACCTGAATGTGTGCAGCATACCCACAAGATCTGTTTTGATCAGCAGCTGCTCTCTTGATTGTCTCAACAATCAGACTCATGACCTTCAATTTCCGAGGAACATCAAATATCTGCATCAAGTTGATTGAATGTCCTCTGATCATCTTGTGATCTCCAGATTTGGGCAACAACATATGCCTCAATATAGTGTTGATTGTAGCCAGACCAGACAACAAGTAATGTACAGATCCAAGCTTATGTGTTTCCAAAGCTTCGTTTGGGATCTCTTTGTACATGTTGGCCATAGAGTTGTGGTCTTTCTTCTTCTTGGCATAGACATCCAGGTCATCTTCATGCTCTTCAGGGACATTTATCAACTTGGCCCACTCATCAACAGTTGACTGGTACCTTGTACCCCCAGACATCCATACAATCCTACCATCTGGATAAAAATGAGCAGTGGAGTAGAATTGCATGATGAGTTCATCATTCCGTTTTGTCAGCTCTTGACTCACAAACTCGTCAACACCACATGATCTGAAGCTCTCATGTACACCTGGAAAATGGTCTTCATTCTCATCAATGTACTCCCAATCAACCCACTTCATATCACAAACTATAGGCTTCTTGTCAAGCAAAATGGTCTCATAGAAATCTTGTTGTTCTTTGGTGTGGAACCTATAGTCCACAACAGTCTTCCATCTCGCAACATAGGGATCACTCTGTCTCCAAAGTCTCAGACCTGCATCCTTCCTGATGCTCATATCCTCTGCCACTGGATGACTGTCATTATGATTTGGAATCTTTGGTTTGAGTTTCCTGATCACTTGGGCTTCAACATCTTCTTCTTCCATTTCAGGCATTGAGGCCTTGTTCTTCTCTTCAGCAGGAATGTTCCTAGTGCTTTGATGACCCACAAGTATAGGGGATCTATCATAGTCCTTTCGATAAGTAAGAGTGTCGAACCCAACGAGGAGCAGAAGGAAATGATAAGCGGTTTCCAGCAAGGTATTCTCTGCAAGTACTGAAATAAGTGGTAACAGATAGTTTTGTGATAAGATAATTTGTAACGAGCAACAAGTAATGAAAGTAAATAAAGTGCAGCAAGGTGGCCCAATCCTTTTGTAGCAAAGGACAAGCCTGGACAAACTCTTATATGATGGAAAGCGCTCCCGAGGACACATGGGAATATCGTCAAGCTAGTTTTCATCACGTTCATATGATTCGCGTTCGGTACTTTGATAATTTGGTATGTGGGTGGACCGGTGCTTGGGTGCTGCCCTTACTTCGACAAGCATCCCACTTATGATTAACCTCTATTGCAAGCATCCGCAACTACAAAAAAAGTATTAAGGTAAACCTAACCATAGCATGAAACATATGGATCCAAATCAGCCCCTTACGAAGCAACGCATAAACTAGGGTTTAAGCTTCTGTCACTCTAGCAACCCATCATCTACTTATTACTTCCCAATGCCTTCCTCTAGGCCCAAACAATGGTGAAGTGTCATGTAGTCGACGTTCACATAACACCACTAGAGGATAGACAACATACATCTCATCAAAATATCAAACGAATACCAAATTCACATGACTACTAACAGCAAGACTTCTCCCATGTCCTCAGGAACAAAAGTAACTACTCACAAAGCATAAACATGTTCATAATCAGAGGGGTATTAATATGCATATAGGATCTGAACATATGATCTTCCACCAATTAAACCAACTAGCATCAACTACAAGGAATAATTAACACTACTAGCAACCCGCAGGTACCAATCCCGGACTTGGAGACAAGAATTGGATACAAGAGATGAACTAGGGTTTTGAGAGGATATGGTGCTGGTGAAGATGTTGATGGAGATTTCCCTCTCCTGATGAGAGGAGCGTTGGTGATGATGATGGCGATGATTTCCCCCTCTGGGAGGGAAGTTTCCCCGGCAGAACAGCTCCGCCAGAGCCCTAGATTGGTTCCGCCAAGGTTCCGCCTCGTGGCGGCGTCGTTTCGTCTGATAAGATGACTTACGATTTTTTCCATCGAAAGACTCCTTATAGCAGAAGATGGCCACCGGAGGGCCACCAGGGGGCGCACGAGTTAGGGGGCACGCCCAGGGGGGTAGGGCGTGCCCCACCCTTGTGGGCAGGGTGTGCCCCCCCTGGTGAAGTTCTTGCTCTCAGTATTTTTTTATATATTTGGAAAACATCTTCCGTGAAGTTTCAGGACTTTTGGAGCTGTGCAGAATAGGTCTGTAATATTTACTCCTTTTCCAGCCCAGAATCCCAGCTGCCGGCATTCTCCCTCTTTATGTAAACCTTGTAAAATAAGAGAGAATAGGCATAAGTATTGTGACATAATGTGTAATAACAGCCCATAATGCAATAAATATCGATATAAAAGCATGATGCAAGATGGATGTATCAACCCCCCCAAGCTTAGACCTTGCTTGTCCTCAAGCGAAAAGCCGAAATCAAAAAATATGTCGACATGTTTAGAGATAGAGGTGTCGATAAAAATAAAATACGGACATGAGGGCATCATGATCATTCTTAGAACAACAACTCATATAATTCTTTGTCATATAATCTCTAATGCTAGAGTAATAATTCAATCACAATATCAAGTATGAATCGTAAACTTCATTGAAAACTAACAAACTACAAACTCAGTCATCGAAGCAATTGCAATTTATCATAACATAGGAAAGAGTCAATGTATAAGAGCTTTTCAGCAAGTCCACATACTCAACTATCATATAATCTTTCACGATTGCTCACACTCACACAATACTTATGGGTATGGAGTTTTAATCGGACATAGAGAAAGATAGGGGCTTATAGTTTTGCCTCCCAATGTTTTACCTCAAGGGTAATGTCAACAGTAATAGTTTATGAAAACTCACATCCAATTAGCCATATGTACCAGTATCTTTCCAACATACTGTGCTTGCCAAATGATAAATTGTAAAAAGGAAGGGTGAAGATCACCATGACTCTTATGCAATGTAGGAGATAGAAGTAAAAGATAGGCCCTTCGCAGAGGGAAGCAGAGGTTGTCATGCACTTTTATGGTTGGATGCACAAAATCTTAATGCGAAAGAACGTCACTTTATATTGCCACTTGTGATATGGACCTTTATTTTGCAGTCTGTCGCTTTTATTACTTCCATATCACACGATCGTATAAAGCTTATTTCCTCCACACCAATCAATCATACATATTTAGAGAGCAATTTTTATTGCTTGCACCGATGACAACTTACTTGATGGATCTTACTCAATCCATAGGTAGATATGGTGGACTCTTATGGCAAGACTGGTTTGAGGGTATTTGGAAGCACAAGTAGTATCTCTACTTGGTGCAATGAATTTGGCTAGCATGAGGGGGAAAGGCAAGCTCATCATGTTGGATGATCTATGACAATATAATTTATCTCATATGTAAGAAAACATAACCCATTACATTGTCTTCCTTGTCCAATGTCAACTCTTTAGCATGTCATATTTTAATGAGTGCTCACAATCATAAAAGATGTCCAAGATAGTATATTTATATGTGAAGACCTCTCTTTCTTTATTACTTCCTATTAATTGCAACGATGACCAAAACTGTGTTTGTCAACCCTCAACAACTTTTATTCATCATACTCTTCTATGTGAGCTCATTACTCTCCATAAGACTCACATGATCTCTTTGTTTCTTTTTATTTATTTCTCTTTTCTTTTATTCCCGTAGGATCATGGCAAAATAATGAAGCCCTTGACTCAACACTAATCTTTATTATATAGCTCACGGACTCGGTTACATAGAAGGATAATAAAGCAAAACTCACGACTAAATCATACTAAGAACTTTTATTCTACTAGATCAAGGTATTACCAAAAGGATCGAACTAAGAAAAACAGTAAAGATAAAAGTGATGGTGATACGATACCGGGGCACTCCCCCAAGCTTGGGAGTTGCCAAGTGGAGTACCCATACCCATGTGATTATGTCTCCTTTGTTGGTGAAGAAGGTGGGGATGTTGATGATGGATAGTCGCACATTGAGCGTAGGAGGTCTTCTAACTTGCGGATAATGCCCTTGAGTGCGATGATGTGCTCCTTCAACAAAATATTTTTACGTGTGAGATACTTATTTTGTATATGAGCTAACTCAATCATCTTGAAAGCTGTTGGGGTAAGAAGGTTGTGATCCAGTTGAACGGTGTCTTCTGTTGCTGGAACTTGGTCCTCCATGGCCTTCTTGATCCCTTCATCCTTGTTGATTTCCATGGGTTCTTCTCTCTTCAGCTCTATCTTCATTAGCCAAGCATCGTTGCCCTCATGGTTGGAGGAGGAGGGAGATGACATAGTGCCTGACCTTGACAACCCTGACAGAAAATAGCTCGAAACAAAGACATGAGATTTTTGCGTGATATGGGAGTCAAAACCCCTGGGAGGTTATATAATGATTTTTTATCGACCAAAATATGTGTCGTGTACGAAAACGGAGTCCAGAGAGCACACGAGGTGCCCACGAGGTAGGGGGCACGCCCAGTAGGGTAGGGCGCACCCTCCACCCTCGTGGAGGCCTCGTGTCCTTCCCGGAGTGCTTCTTATTTTTCTATTTTTCTAAATATTCCAAAACGGAGAAATATTGCCTTAAAAACTGTTTTGGAGTAGGTTTACTTACCGTACCACATACCTATTCCTTTTCAGAGTCTGAACCATTCCGGAAAGTGTCCCTTATGTATTCCTCCGGGGTTACGGTTTCAATAATATTGATTCTTTGACCGTTCACCACCTTCGGATTTGTGCCTTCGAAGTTGTTGATTTTTATGGCACTGGAACGGTAAACCTCCTCGATAATGTATGGACCTTCCCATTTAGAGAGAAGTTTTCCTGCAAAAAATCTTAAATGAGAGTTGTATAGCAATACATAATCACCTACATTAAACTCACGCTTTTGTATCCTTTTGTCATGCCATCTTTTAACTTTTTCTTTAAACAACTTGGCATTTTCGTAGGCTTGGGTTCTCCATTCATCAAGTGAGCTAATATCAAATAACCTCTTCTCACCGACAAGTTTAAAATCATAATTAAGTTCTTTAATAGCCCAATAAGCCTTGTGTTCTAGTTCGAGAGGTAAGTGACATGCTTTTCCATAGACCATTTTAGACGGAGACATACCCATATGATTTTTATATGCAGTTCTATAGGCCCATAATGCATCATCAAGTTTCTTGGACCAATTCTTTCTAGACCTATGAACAGTCTTTTGCAAAATTAATTTGAGTTCTCTATTACTCAATTCTACTTGACCACTAGACTGAGGATGATAAGGAGATGCAATTCTATGATTAACGTCATATTTAGCAAGCATTTTACGAAAAGCACCATGAATAAAATGTGGACCACCATCAGTCATTAAATATCTAGGGACTCCAAATCATGGAAAAATAACTTCTTTAAGCATTTTAATAGAAGTGTTATGATCAACACTACTAGTTGGAATAGCTTCTACCCACTTAGTAACGTAATCAACATCAACTAAAATATGTGTATATCCATTAGAGGAAGGAAAGGGTCCCATATAGTCAAAGCCCCAAACATCAAATGGTTCAATAACAAGTGAATAATTCATAGGCATTTCTTGACGTCTACTAATATTACCAATTCTTTGACATTCATCACAAGATAAGACAAACTTACGGGCATCCCTGAAGAGAGTAGGCCAATAAAAACCAGATTGCAGTACCTTATGTGCAGTTCTATCTCCAGCATGGTGTCCTCCATAAGCTTTGGAGTGACACTTGCGTAGGATCTGTTCCTGTTCATGCTCAGGTACACAACGTCTAATAACACCATCCACTCCTTCTTTATAAAGATGTGGGTCATCCCAAAATTAATGCCTCAAATCATAGAAGAACTTTTTCTTTTGCTGGTATGTGAAACTAGGTGGTATAAACTTAGCAACAATGTAATTAGCATAATCAGCATACCATGGAGCAGTATGAGAAGCATTTATGACATTTAATTGCTCATCAGGAAAGCTATCATCAATAGGTAGTGGGTCATCAAGCACATTTTCTAACCTAGACAAGTTGTCTGCAACGGGGTTCTCAGCTCCTTTTCTATCAACAATATTCAAATCAAATTCTTGTAGCAAGAGAACCCATCTAATAAGTCTAGGTTTAGCATCTTTCTTTTCCATGAGATATTTAATAGCGGCATGATCAGTGTGGATAGTTACTTTAGAATCAACAATATAAGGTCTACACTTATCACAAGCAAATACAACTGCTACGAATTATTTTTCAGTAGTAGCATAATTTCTTTGAGCATTGTCTAGAGTTTTACTAGAATATTGAATAACATTTAGTTTCTTATCAACTCTTTGTCCTAGAACAGCACCTACATCATAATCACTAGCATCACACATAATTTCAAAGGGTAAATTCCAATCAGGTGGCTAAACAATAGGTGCAGAGATCAATGCTTTCTTAAGCATTTCAAATGCTTCTACACAATCATCATAAAAAACAAATGGTATATCTTTTTGTAATAAATTAGTCAGAGGCCGAGAAATTTTTTAGAAGTCCTTAATGAACCTCCTATAAAAACCGGCATGACCGAGGATAATTCTTATACCTTTGATGTCCTTGGGACATGGCATCTTTTCAATAGCATCAACCTTGGCTTTATCAACTTCAATACCTCTTTCAGAAACTTTATGCCCCAAGACAATACCTTCATTAACCATGAAGTGGCACTTTTCCCAATTCAAGACAAGATTAGTTTCTTCACATCTCTGCAAAACTCGATCAAGGTTGCTCAAGCAATCATCAAAAGAAGATCCATAGACGGAAAAGTCGTCCATGAAAACCTCACAAATCTTTTCACAAAAGTCAGAGAATATAGCCATCATGCATCTTTGAAAGGTAGCAGGTGCATTACATATACCAAAATGCATACGTCTATAAGAAAAAGTACCAAAAGGGCATGTAAAAGTAGTCTTTGATTGATCTTTGGCTGACAGATGTATTTGAGAAAAACCAGAATAACCATCTAGAAAGCAAAAATGTGTATGTTTGGACAATCTTTCTAGCATTTGATCGATAAAAGGTAAGGGGTAATGATCCTTTTTAGTAGCCTTATTTAATTTGTGGAAATCAATTACCATCCTATAACCTGTAATAATTCTTTGAGGAATCAATTCATCTTTATCATTAGGAACAACAGTAATACCTCCCTTATTAGGGACACAATGGACAGGGCTTACCCACTGACTATCAGCAATGGGGTAAATTATACCTGCCTCAAGGAGCTTTAGTATCTCCTTTCTTACCACTTCTTTCATTTTAGGATTCATCCAACATTGATGATCGTGAACTGGTTTAGCATCTTGTTCCAAATTAATTTTATGCTGACATAGAGTGGGACTAATGCCCTTAAGATCATCAAGAGTATACCCAACAGCAGCACGATGCTTCTTCAGAGTTTTCAATAATCTCTCTTCTTCATGCTCTAAAAGGTTAGCACTAATAATAACAGGATATATCTTTTTCTCATCAAGATAAGCATATTTAAGAGTATCAGGTAACGGTTTAAGATCAAACACGGGATCACCCTTGGGTGGAGGAGGATCCCCTAGGATTTCAACAGGTAAATTATTTTTCAGAATAGGTTCCTGTTTAAAGAATACTTCATCTAATTCCCTTCTTTCATTCATAAACATGTCATTTTCATGGTCTAACAAATAATGTTCTAAAGGATCACTAGGAGGTATGGCAATAGAAGCAAGACCAATAATTTCATCCTTACTAGGTAATTCTTCTTCACGGTGTTGTCTACTAAATTTAGAGAAATTAAATTCATGAGTCATATCATTTAAACCGACACTAGCAACATCTCTTTTGCAATCTATGGTAGCATTAACAGTATTTAAGAAGGGTCTACCAAATATAATGGGACAAAAGCTATGTTGTGGGGAACCAAGAACAAGAAAATCAGCAGGATATTTAGTTTTCCCACACAAGACTTCAACATCTCTAACAATTCCCATTGGTGAAATAGTATCTCTATTGGCAAGTTTAATTGTGACATCAATATCTTCCATCTCAGCAGGTGCAATATCATGCATAACTTCTTGGTATAAGGAATAAGGTATTACACTAGCACTAGAACCCATATCACATAAGCCATGATAACAATGATCTCCTATTTTAACAGAAATAACAGGCATGCCTACCACATGTCTAGGTTTATCTTTAGCACAGGGTTTAGCAATTCTAGCAGTTTCATCACAGAAATAAATAACATGCCCATCAATATTATCAGACAAGAGATCTTTAACGATAGCAATATTAGGTTCAACTTTAACTTGCTCAGCAGGTGTGTGTGTTTTAATATTGCTTTTACGAACTACAGTTGAAGCTTTATCATGATCCTTTATCCTAACAGGGAAGGGTGGTTTCTCAACATAAGAAGTAGGAACAATAGGATCATTATAGGTGCAACTACTTTTACTTCTATGAGACGATGATATTTAAACCACTTCTCCTTGGGGAGATCAACATAAGTAGCAAAAGATTCACAGAAAGAAGCTACTATCTCAGAGTCAAGTCCATAGTTAGTGCTAAATTTACGAAAAATATCGGTATCCATAAAATATTTAACACAATCAAAACTAGGTGTCATACCTGACTCCTTACCATTGTCGAGGTCCCGATCTTCAGAGTTGCGTTTAATTCTTTCCAATAAATTCCATTTGAATTCAATAGTCTTCACCATAAAAGAGCCAACACAAGAAGTATCAAGCATGGTGCGATTGTTACCAGAAAGCCGAGCATAAAATTTTTGAATTATCATTTCTCTTGAGAGCTCATGATTGGGGCATGAATATAACATTGATTTAAGCCTCCCCCAAGCTTGAGCGATGCTTTCTCCTTCGCGAGGCCAAAAATTATATATGTAATTGCGATCACGATGAACAAGATGCATAGGATAAAACTTCTGATGAAATTGCAATTTCAATCGTTTGTAATTCCAAGACCTCATATCATCACATAGCCTATACCATGTCGATGCATTTCCCCTCAAAGATAAAGGGAAGACCTTCTTCTTAACAACATCTCCGGGTACACCTGCAAGCTTAAATAATCCACAAACTTCATCCACACATATCAGATGTTCATCAGGATGTTTTGTTCCATCTCCTAAAAAAGGATTAGCTAGCAGTTTTTCTATCATACCCGCAGGAACATCAAAGCAAGTATTTTCATTTTCATTTTCATTTTCAGTTGGTTCAATAGGTTGAGGAGCAACTCTTTGCTCTACTGGTCGGGGTGAAGATACCCCGAACAAGCCCCTCAGAGGATTACTTTCCATGCTGACAAGTGACAGTAAATTTCAGCACACTATATAAATTTTTCCTTACCAAATTCCACCTACCAAAGGCGCTTCACTCCCTGGCAACGGCGCCATAAAAGATTCTTGATGACCCACAAGTATAGGGGATCTATCCTAGTCCTTTTGATAAGTAAGAGTGTCGAACCCAACGAGGAGCAGAAGGAAATGATAAGCGGTTTCCAGCAAGGTATTCTCTACAAGTACTGAAATAAGTGGTAATAGATAGTTTTGTGATAAGATAATTTGTAATGAGCAACAAGTAACAAAAGTAAATAAAGTGCAGCAAGGTGGCCCAATCCTTTTGTAGCAAAGGACAAGCCTGGACAAACTCTTATATGATGTAAAGCGCTCCCGAGGACACATGGGAATATCGTCAAGCTAGTTTTCATCACGTTCATTTGATTCACGTTCAGTACTTTGATAATTTGGTATGTGGGTGGACCGGTGCTTGGGTGCTTCCCTTACTTCGACAAGCATCCCACTTATTATTAACCTCTATTGAAAGCATCCGCAACTACAACAAAAGTATTAAGGTAAACCTAACTATAGCATGAAACATATGGATCCAAATCAGCCCCTTAGAAGCAACACATAAACTAGGGTTTAAGCTTCTGTCACCCTAGCAACCCATCATCTACTTATTAATTCCCAATGCCTTCCTCTAGGCCCAAACAATGGTGAAGTGTCATGTAGTCGACGTTCACATAACACCACTAGAGGTGAGACAACATACATCTCATCAAAATGTCAAACGAATACCAAATTCACATGACTACTAATAGCAAGACTTCTCCCATGTCCTCAGGAACAAAAGTAACTACTCACAAAGCATAAACATGTTCATAATCAGAGGGGTATTAATATGCATATAGGATCTGAACATATGATCTTCCACCAATTAAACCAACTAGCATCAACTATAAGGAGTAATTAACACTACTAGCAACCCACAGGTACCAATCTCGGACTTGGAGACAAGAATTGGATACAAGAGATGAACTAGGGTTTTGAGAGGAGATGGTGCTGGTGAAGATGTTGATGGAGATTTCCCTCTCCCGATGAGAGGAGCGTTGGTGATGATGATGGCGATGATTTCCCCCTCCGGGAGGGAAGTTTCCCCGGCAGAACAGCTCCGCCAGAGCCCTAGATTGGTTCCGCCAAGGTTCCACCTCGTGGCGGTGGAGTTTCTCCGAGAAGATGGCTTATGATTTTTTTCCATCGAAAGACTCCATATAGCAGAAGATGGCCACCGGAGGGCCACCAGGGTCCCACGAGGTAGGGGGGCGCGCCCCCCACCCTCGTGGGCAGGGTGTGCCCCCCTGGTGAAGTTCTTGCTCTCAATATTTTTTTATAGATTTGGAAAACATCTTCCGTGAAGTTTCAGGACTTCTGGAGCTGTGCAGAATAGGTCTCTAATATTTTCTCCTTTTCTAGCCCAGAATCCCAGCTGCCGGCATTCTCCCTCTTTATGTAAACCTTGTAAAATAAGAGATAATAGGCATAAGTATTGTGACATAATGTGTAATAACAGCCCATAATGCAATAAATATTGATATAAAAGCATGATGCAAAATGGACGTATCATGCTTCTCTTGGGCTTAGAAGTCTTCTGAGCTTGAGCAGTAGCTTTGGGGGTAGTCTTGGGCTTTGAAGTAGCAGCCCCTGACTTAATAGCACCCCCCATAAGCTTCTGGGACTTGGGTGCTGGTGCAACATCCTCTTCCTCTTCTTTTTCAGCTGGATCTCTTATTATAGAGGATCTACCAATGACTCTGGCAGTGGTCTTCTTGACCCTCTCTTTCCTTTTCTTACTCTCTCCAGCAGCCTCTTCAGTTGGCTTAGAAATTTCAACAGTTGGGACCCTGGCCTTTAAGGTTGGCACCCTTTTGGCAGGGGCCTTCTTAAGGGATCCAGGCTTTGTTGTAGTAGCAGTACCATATTCCTTCTTCAACACTTTCTTCTTGGAGCTTACTTGCTCCTCAGTGCCACATAGTCTTCATCCTCAGAGTCTGAGGTTTTCTTATTCCTTGATCTAGTGGCTGCCTTGGGCAAATTGCTTGGATTGCTCCTGCTGCCCTCATCATAGCTGCTTGAGGGACTAGTGCCCTTACTCATGTGCACTTGCTCTTCTGATTCGTTCTGGCTATCACTCTGGTCAGACATTCTGGCAAGCAAACTGATATCAGACCCTGTGAATAGATATAGATGAGGTAGAGTGGATGAGCATCACAAAGTGCAGAGTTTTTGCAAAATAGATGAGTCAAAAACTTAGTTTTAGTTCTCCACAGAAAGCATTTCGGAGCTACTGATTTGTTAAACTTGGTGACACCGAAGCAACTTTTGGAGTCTAAACTAGTGAACTCGGCTAGACCGAGTCACGGTTCGGTGGCTCCGAGATTGCTATGGTTTCACAAAGAGTCGAACTCGGTCACACCGATTTGCAACTTTCGGTCAGACCGAAAAAGTGCAAGTGCAATGGCCTAAGCCAAATCGGTGAGACCGATTTCTACAACTCGGTCGGTCCGAGATGAGTTCGGCGGAAACCTAACCCTAAATTTTTGAATCAAACGTAATCTAAGGAATGTTTTCTCTGGATAGATTGATTTCATCCATGGTAAAGAACATGGCATTGCATTATGCTAAGAATCGGAGTAAGGAATTAGCACAAAAGATCGAACTCACACCCTAGTTCGGCAGTGAGTTCTCTACGGAGGCAACAGAGGGGTTGAATCTCGTTGACGGCGATGGAAACCAGCGGCGGGAGGTTGCTGGCAACGAGAAGATGATCCGGAGGCCCGTGGGTTTATATATCCCGACCCTGTCGGTGTGACCGAGTGGAACAACTCGGTGGCACCGACATGCAGAATCACAAGCGGTTACTGCAACTCGATGTGACCAAAAAGTTCAAATCGGCTGCACCCCGAGATTGAAAACCTAGATCAACTCAGTGAACTCGGTGTGACCGAAGTGGATGGATCGGTCAGACCGAAATGCACGGAGAGGTTTTGGAAGTTTAAGTCTATGACGAATCGGGGACTCCGAGTGCTCCTCACACAGAGTGGTTCGAATCTGACTTGATCAAACTTTGTGATGTAGCATGAATAGAGTTTGAGATGAGAAATGCATAGATAGCTAAAGGAAGTTCTTAGGCATTCTTGTCCATCCATTTGGCAAAAGAGAAAAAGCTAAACAATCAAAGCAACAAATGGATGTCCTCAAATGAGTAAAATATGCAATCAACATGCTCACACAATAAAATGGCAAATGAAATATGTGACAAAGCATGCACAGACACTCTAGCATCTATCAAGCAATTGTCGATGACTAGGTCATCTATATTGTGGGGACCCCGACTCATAAGTCATGATCACCAAATGCATGTGTACAGTGATCCCAGAGATCAATGCTCACTGAACACACAGAAGCTGAGTAACAAGAGTCTTACATCCATACATATCGTCTTACAAAAATTATGACCATTATGGTCAAGTCTTACATAGATAAAGCCACAAGGGCTGAATACCAACTAAACTTTAGCAGCGGAAATCTTCATCGATAAGTAGAACCCATGCCATCTGCCTTAACCCTACAGGCATTCTGACTGGGAAACGTCCTAGTTCGCATGTTCGTCTCCAAAGAACTCTTCTTCGAACTCCCGTTCTTCCATTCCTGGAAAATTAAATAACCAGTGGCAAGCCAATGAGTACTTTGAATGTATTCACAAGCAACCCATGTTTTGGCTCAAGATACAATGCATGCCATAGGTAAATTTTTGCAGAAAGCTAATTTTGTTGTGTTATGACATGTTCAATAACTGGTAAATCATGCCTCGTATGAATTCAAGTAACCATAGGGACTGGTTACATATATCAACATAAAGGGAGTGGGCTCCATCCCAACTCATCCATGTCAAGTCCTTGGACTTGACCCAAGTAGTTCTTCCCACTTACCCAAACACACTGGTTTGTAAACATGTGGACGTAGCCCAAGAGCGGTTACCCAACTGTCCTTGACCGTGGACACGGCTATTCGAATAGTTTTACACTCTACAGAGGTTGCACACTTTACCCACTAGATCCGGGGAACTTCCGTGTAATCCACGACCCGCGGTACCTCAAGTACCCGGGGTAAGCACCCGATCATTACCTTTCCCTAGATGACACTAACATAGAGTCCACTCGATTGGTAGCAACCCCCGTGCCAAACACTTCTCATCTTAAGAATTTGGAGCCACGCTCCCATATTCATCTCATACCACAAGCACGGGGTACCAACGGTGTGTCCGGTGCCCTGTAAAGACAGTCATGGCCGCCCTACCTGGCACGACCCCGTCCCGAGAGAGTGCAACAGCAACTCTCCCATCAGTAGTAATGCGGGCTCCAAGCTAGTATCGGCCTAGGTAATTAATAATGCCCTTTCCCATATAAGGGTAGAGTGGTTGCGCATGTAAGGTTGTAATAACGGTCGCAACTTAAACCAATCCGTTTTGAAAAACAACACACACACTTACCTCGGTACACCACTTCGTCATCAAGTGGCTACCCAACTCATCATCTCCCTTGGGCATAAGTGGCACCCAGTGGGGTTTCCGAAAAGTCTTTTGAAAATACTTTGTCTCCATCACCATGCATATTCCCATCCCTTTTTGCGTAGCAACTACTTTAGCATCCTATCTACCCCCACCGGCATAACCCTCATAAGAAGGTAGGGTCATGCACAATGCAAGTATCAACGAGGAAGGCAACGGAGGCAAACCACCTCAAGCGGTCACCATTTTATCATGACTTCGATGCAAGCAAGGAAAGTGCCATATGACATGTATAAAAAGGGTTTCTTAGACATGGTCAAAGGGCTGCTTGCCTGGTTCATCAGAGTCTTCAAACCTTCTGGTCCATCTCCAAGTACTCCGTCTACTTCGCCAACTAACGACGGGGACAATCACAATAAGCAACACAACAAGGCAAACATAAAAGTGCTCTAAAAATGTGAGTTGGACTTTTCTAGGATACCTCTGGTCATATGAGGAATTACCTAGGTGATTTCATTGGAAGTGGATCAATGGATATTTCTAAACATTTCGATATGATGGAATCAAGGGGTTTATGGATTTGCAAGAAGTGTATAGAAGAACTATTTGAAAAATTATCAAAGGCATCCATTTAACAAGGAATAATTTTAGAAGCATCTAGGAGTTGGTTTCACTGGATTTGGAGTTCAAATGAATTTCCTATGAATTTGCAAAGTTGGCTAAAGAAATGGCTCATTATTTTGTGTGGCACATAAAGTATTAGGAAAAATGTTGAAAAACTAAGCTATGAACTTATAAGTATCAAGGAGTTTGAATCATGGCATTTGGATCAATTTTGAGCTCTCTGTGATTTTCTAAAGTTCATGACAGAATTGGAAAATGGGGTTTTATTGGATTTGTGCGAAGAGAGGTGTTCTGGGAAAATGTGAATACTACACCAAAAGGTAGATCATGATTTATGAAGTCACCAGAAATTTCAATCATTCAATTTGGAGTTAATATGAATATTTGGGAGATTTTACAAATTTCTGGAAAAAGAAAGAGACAAAGGAAGTGGGGGTTATACCTATACCGCGCACCGAGCGCAGCATAGTGCTGCAGCGCACTAGGCCGGCCCAGCGGCTCGGCCACGCGGATGACAGGGCGACGTCGAAGGCGCCCAGGCAGAGTGCGCCTTCGCTAAGGGCACGCGGGAGAAGCCGAACGTGCCTCCACTTGCCAGCATGATCCGGTGGCTAGGCCACTGACGAGCGGGGCCCGCCTGCAGGTTCATCCTCAACCTCCCGCGCGGGTGCGAAGGGAGACAGAGGAGGCGTTCGACGCCGGCCGCCGGCGCTACAGGGCGTCTCCGGCGATGCTCCGCCCACCGACGTGCTCAGGGGACCTGGACGCGTTCAACCGTGGGTGGCACGATCATCCAGGGGCACCGGGTTGAGCAGGGTGTTGGCCACGGCGGACGAGGCCGGTGGTGATGGGGGGCACGGCACTACGGCCACCGGGAGGAGTAACCGGAGTGCGGGGGAGATTCAGGGGGTCGGTGGATATGCATTGACACACATAGGTGGAGAGGACGGGGCTCGGGCGTCGCGAATTTAGCCTGGTGCCGGTGGCGGCTCTCCAGCCATGGAGGGCTATGGAGGGCACAAGGAGGGGAGTGGCTTGGTCCAGGGGGTCGCTGGGAGGGAGAGAGAGTGAAGGAGATCCATAGGGGGCCTGGGGTGGCTTTATATAGCCGACCCGTGGCTCACCATGGTCCAGTGCGCCGACGAGGCTGTTGCCGTTGCTCCAGGTCACGGGGGGGGGGGGGGCTCATGTCGGCGTGTCCGGGGCATTAGTGGAGGAGGTCTATGACCAGGGGAAGGGAGAGAGAGAGCGGGGAGGGCCGGAGGTATCGCGCGTGTGAGCTCGTCCATTGGAGCTCTCGGGTGGCTGGCGCGCGTGTGAAGGGAGGCAGCAGGAGGAGGAAAGAGGAGGGGCCCGACCAAGTAGCGTGTCGCGGACGTCGAGGCAGCCACGGGAGACATGAGGGGGAGAGTCGAGGTCGTCAGGGGCGTCGGGAAGGGTGCGGCTATAGTGCGGGAGCGCACTGTAGCGCGCTCCAGAGCGCGTGCGTGGCCGGCATGGCCATTTTTTAGGCAATGTGAGCGCAGCCAAGTGTGTCTGGTAGTGCTAGGGAGAAGTAAAGAAGAAGCGAGGGGCATTGGACGCCCTGGGGAGCCAGTAGGAGAGGAATGGGGTTGAGAGAGAGCGGGGGGGGGAAAGGGGCTGTCCAGAGAGGGAAAGAGAGGTTTTACCCCCAAATAATTGAGCTGTTGAAGGGGGGAAATTACTGGAGGTAGAAGGTGACTAGATTAAGCTCTGGTAAAAAGTTGAGCTCATGGAGAATAGTGGAAGGGGTCAAAACAGTGGTTTTTGTAAAATGTCAGAAGGTGTTTGATGGTGTTTTTGGCAATCAAAAGATTTACATTTGACATTATATTTAACAAGATAAAATGGTATATAGGATTTATGTTTGTCACCAAGTTTGAGTCCATTTCAATGAGGTTGCCAATGTAACTTTGGCAAACCCTAGAAATTAGCAGAAATGAACTTGTGTAGATCTAGTTGAGCAAATCACTTCCCCTTGATGCACCACTTGGTGTAGTGGCCTCATTTGGTCATGTGAACATGCTCACAAAAGTTGGGGTCAAGGAGAGAAAGTTGGTAGTACAAAGTTGTTCAAATTTGATTCTGGTCAGAGAGGGTTTTGGGGAATTTTGGTGAGCCAAAATGACATTGATTGACATGAGGCTTTGCAAGGTGATCACAATATGCATTTGTGACTTGCTGGATTTTCCTTGGATTTTTATGAAAATATTTCCTGTAGAAATATTTCAAATCCTTGAAATGGGCAGAAATGGTTTTGGGAGGTTTTGTCCAATATTTTGAACATGACCATGTGTTGAAACTCTTATATATGGAAAATATATGTCCACTGAGTTTCCCTAATTTTTGTCAAATATTTCTGAAACAATAAAATAATTTTCCCTATTAAAGACCATTTCTGGCCTTAAGAAAAAGCTTTTAAATAAAATAGGAAAATAACTTTTAAAATTATATTTTTGTGGTTTATGGGAATCCTATATCTAATAGGTTTCAAATATACTCTTTGAAATATTTTTCATACCCCAAATAAAGTACTTGTTGTGCAAACCTCAATTCAGGGGTTTTTGGAAAACTATTTTTTGAAAATACTATTTGGCCAAATTATTTTTGTAATAAAATACTATATTGCACTATACACATGGCATGATCATTGAGTAGAAGTTTGGGGCAAGGAGATGAAGTACAGAAGGTGGAGTAGTTGACTTTAAAGAGCACTTGAAAAACCACACAGAGAAAACCAACTCAAAAATAAAAGCCAAATAATGCAAAAGTTTTTGCCAAACCACACTTTATCATGATTTATTAGCTTAAGTGTTGTGGCATGAAAATCAGGGTGTGATAGACCTACCCCCCTTACAAGAATCTCGTCCCCGAGATTCCCAAACTAGACGTGGAAAGGAATACAAAAACTGGACCTGGGGTAGTCTTCACGTCCTCATACTGCTTGTCCTTCCGAGTGGTGCCTCATTGATCCTTGATTTACTCAATGGCGTGGCTTCGTGTATGACGTCCTGCTTGGTCCAGGTTGTAATTGGGGTCTCTCACATAGATCATATTGGGCTGGAGGTTGATGGCTCGGTGATCGATGTCCTTGTAGAGACCAGACTAGTTAGGAAGTTGGAAACATTTTCGGAGTGGTGTTGTGTGGAAAAATGTTGTGCACAATGGGTAGCTTAGGTGGTAACTCTAGCTAGTAGCTATCTATCCTTCATCTTGCAGTGATCTTGGAGAGGGCCGATAAATCTTGGTGTGAGCTTCCCTTTGACAAGGAAATGCTTGATTCCTTTGAGAGAAGTGGCTTGCAGATACACCTGGTCTTTGATGAGAAATTTCACTCCTGGACGATGGTGGTTGGTATAGTTCTTTCTCCTTGGCATGGCCGTCTTTCAAATGTTCCTTAACCAGCTAAACGACTCTTCTTCTGTCTTCGGGTAGACAAGTAGGTTACCAAATAATGATGACAACTATCTTGTCTAAGTACTCCATGGAGACTTGTTCATGGGGTACATAAAGTAGGCTGGAGAGTGGTGGTGATCACGGTTGAGTGTTGGTCAGGGTCCACTTTACCTAGAGCCAAAGCTCATGGTCATAATCCGACCATGTTGTGGCTTGGTAGGGCTTAAGGGTTTCAAGGATTCTAGTGTGTGGGTGAACGTTTATTATCTTATCCTTAAGCATGGTTTTTGAGATGCCAATAGTCTATCTAGTCCTTCAAACAAATAACCTTATACCACCGAAAGCGTCATCTTGTATAGGCCAAATCCAATCATCACTCCTATGATCCATATTCTCGTGACTCCCAAGAGGAGGTCTAACAATCATATATGTCTACAATCCCCAAAATAATATGTATGGCTACCCCTAAAAATCCATGGGTAGAGCATACAAGCTTCCAAGCAGGAATAAAACACGACAATCCCAATGCTCATCCTATTCTTCCAAGGTCCATGTTAGTGCACCTCTATCCTGAGGAAACACGTCATATGCCACTCCAAAATCTTGTTTCCTTCCTATGAATCAACTCCAACAATCCGTTAACTTCCACTAATCACTACATAATCCTTTAATTCTACAAATCCAGTGTCTATGGTGTTCCACATGATCTCCTAAAGTCCATATAATCCCCAAATACTTGAAAGGGCTGTCTCTACTATAGTAAGTCCACCAACTTCCATGGTCAAGTAAACTCCAAGGTCAAGCTTATATCAACTCCGACAATTAATCCAATCTCCTAGTTTATCGCCCACCGAGAAACATGGTACCATGATCGAGATCATCAGTCTAAATCCAATTTACTCCGAACCATGTAGACATACTCAGCATCTATATTCAACTAGAATCACCTACTTAAATCCAAATCTCTTGTCCAACGAGAATTCCTACATGTTCCCCCAAGTCATCTACATAATATCAACAGTCTCCTATCAATATCCCATGGCTAAGTTAAATCCATATACTTCCAAGAATTCCAGCTTGCGATCATAATTGTCCTACTAAAATCCTGTTTACTCAAGGGTAATGGAAGTTATGCTACTCCATCAACATGATCCCACCAAGTTCATCTACCAACATGAAAGCCTCATGATTTACCAAAGTCTCAGATAATTCCTCAAGGTCACTGATACAAACTCATGAAGTCATTTGTCCTCTATTCCTATATCCTTAAATTGGTCTTCCTTATGCCATCGTCAGTTCTTGTGCTATATTAGGATGATAATGTGCTCGTTCACTATGTCCACTAGATCCATAATGATCCCAGTGATGTGCAAGGTTTACAGAGGCTTAATTGGTTCTCTTGCAATTCTGTGGGTTAAGCACATGGTTAAGGACTCGAGCTGGGGTATCTTGTGAAGTCTCGAAGGGTCTAGGAATGGGTTTCTAGTCTGGAGGGTTAAATATAACTCTACGGGGTTTCACTTGGTCGAGGAGACGGTAGCAAAAGTCTTCCTTGCCAGTTGGTTGCCGAGGTAGAATCCTTGGTGCATCTTGTCTTGCTGATCTTCAGTTGATGAGAGAGATGAGAGGGGGAAAGTAGCATAGAGGAGGGGAATGCCTAAAGGGGGTTCTATAGTGCAAGTGCAAACAAACAAGTGCTGAAAGGGCCAAACACAAACAATAAAATAAGGCAGGTGATATAGCCGGGTACTAGTTGCCTAGGGCAAAAGGGCGGATGATATCAAAACACAATCAAACAAAAGCAAGTAACACACAATCATGGTTCTATTCGAACCATCATATGGACTCGACTGCGCATAGGGGGTACACGACTCATCCTACCCTAGGGGTTCTCGGACTAAGTAGTCGTGCTTTACTTCATGCCTCATGTAGTCTTCTGGGTTTTCCTCAGGTGTTGCTACGTCTCTTGTAGTTGTTCGATGAAACAATCCGGGTTGAGCCTGAAGATTCTTCAACAACTTCTCGCCTGTTGAAGTGATGGGGTGAAGGTGGCTTCTCGTAGCAGGCATTGACTCGGTCTTTTGTTGTCTTCTTAATCATGACGATCCCTTTTTGTCTTCTAAGGCATCGATGGTACCAAGTAGGTAATCCTTTATGCAATTACATTAACAAGACATAGTAGAGGTACAACATGTCGGTTACGTTGATGACAACATCGACACCAAGAGCGGGGAATGAGGAGAACCGTTTCCTGCTCACTATAGTGAGACGGACCAAATGGCTAGGTTCTCATCCACCGGTGGTTGCTGATGCAACAATAGTAAGGACATGGTTACTCTATTAGCGAGGTATACCATGATCTTGCATTTCCTATGCCCTGATCATCATAGGCTAAGGTCACATCATCTTGGGCCAGTGTCAAGGGTGTCACCATCTTCTGGGTCTTCATGTCCTCATTCCTCGAGGATGTATCCTCCGTTGGTATCGTCTTGTTGTGGTGTCGCCAATCTTGTGTTCGGAAGATGTGGGTGAATGTCTGACAAGGCATCCTCCTTCTAGACTATCCACGAGGGTTTCAAGGAATCCAGTGGTCAGGGGCATAAGGGTTCTAGAGACCAAAAGTTTTGAAGGGGAAGAGATCAATAAGGAAAGTATACCTTGAAGAAAAACTGAGAAGGGGAAGAGAAGTATAGATAGTTTTTCAAAGTTAGTAATAGTTTCGGAAATAGTTTTAACCTAACTAACGGCCATGCTAGCTAAGCCTTCCTACAGCCAGGATGGCTCCGATACCAGCTTTATGGGGACCCCGACTCATAAGTCGTGATCACCGAATGCACGTGTACAATGATCCCAGAGATCAATGCTCACTGAACACACATAAGCTGAATAACAAGAGTCTTACATCCATACATTTCGTCTTACAAAAATTATGACCATTATGGTCAAGTCTTACATAGATAAAGCCACAAGGGCTGAATACCAAATAAACTTTAGCAGCGGAAATCTTCGTCGATAAGTAGAACCCATGCCATCTGCCTTAATCCTACAGGCATTCTGACTGGGAAACGTCCTAGTTCGCATGTTCGTCTCCAAAGAACTCTTCTTCGAACTCCCGTTCTTCCATGCCTGGCCAATTAAATAACCAGTGGCAAGCCAATGAGTACTTTGAATGTACTTGCAAGCAACCCATGTTTTGGCTCAAGATACAATGCATGACATATGTAAATTTTTGCAGAAAGCTAATTTTGTTGTGTTATGACATGTTCAATAACTGGTAAATCATGCCTCGTATGAATTCAAGTAACCATAGGGACTGGTTACAGATATCAACATAAAGGGAGTGGGCTCCATCCCAACTCATCCATGTCAAGTCCTTGGACTTGACCCAAGTAGTTCTTCCCACTTATCCAAACACACACACACTGGTTTGTAAACATGTGGACGTAGCCCAAGAGCGGTTACCCAACTATCCTTGACCGTGGACACGGCTATTCGAATAGTTTTACACTCTGCAGAGGTTGCACACTTTACCCACAACATCCAGGGAACTTCCGTGTCATCCACGACCCGCGATACCTCAAGTACCCGGGGTAAGCACCCGATCATTACCTTTCCCTAGACGACACTAACATAGAGTCCACTCGATTGGTAGCAACCCCTGTGCCCAACACTTCTCATCTTAAGAATTTGGAGCCACGCTCCCATATTCATCTCATACCACAAGCACGGGGTACCAATGGTGTGGCCGGTGCCCTATAAAGACAGTCATGGCCGCCCTACCTGGCATGACCCCGTCCCGAGAGAGCACAACAACAACTCTCCCATCACTAGTAATGCGGGATCCAAGCTAGTATCGGCCTAGGTAATCAATAATGCCCTTTCCCATATAAGGGTAGAGTGGTTGCACATGTAAGGTTGGAATAATGGTCGCAACTTAAACCAATCCATTTTGAAAAACAACACACACACTTACCTCAGTACACCACTTCGTCATCAAGTGGCTACCCAACTCATCATCTCCCTTGGGCATAAGTGGCACCCGGCAGGGTTTTCGAATAGTCTTTTGAAAATACTTTGTCTCCATCACCATGCATATTCCCGTCCCTTTTTGCATAGCAACTACTTTAGCATCCTATCTACCCCCACCGGCATAACCCTCATAAGAAGGTAGGGTCATGCACAATGCAAGTATCAACGAGGAAGGCAACAGAGGAAAACCACCTCAAGTGGTCACCGTTTTATCATGACTTCGATGCAAGCAAGGAAAGTGCCATATGACATGCATAAAAAGGGTTTCTTAGACATGGTCAAAGGGCTGCTTGCCTGGGTCATCAGAGTCTTCAAACCTTCTGGTCCATCTCCAAGTACTCCGTCTACTTCACGATCTAACAACGGAGATATTCACAATAAGCAACACAATAAGGCAAAAATAAAAGTGCTCTAAAAATGCGAGTTGGACTTTTCTAGGATATCTCTGGTCATATGAGGAATGACCTAGGTGATTTCATTGGAAGTGGATCAATGGATATTTCTAAACATTTCGATATGATGGAATCAAGGGGTTTATGGATTTGCAAGAAGTGTACAGAAGAACTATTTGAAAAATGATGAAAGGCATCCATTTAACAAGGAATAATTTTAGAAGCATCTAGGAGTTGGTTTCACTGGATTTGGAGTTCAAATGAATTTCCTATGAATTTACAAAGTTGGCTAATATGAAGAAATGGCTCATTATTTTGTGTGGCACATAAAGTATTAGGAAAAATGTTGAAAAACTAAGCTATGAACTTAGAAGTATCAAGGAGTTTGAATCATGGCATTTGGATCAATTTTGAGCTCTCTTGTGATTTTCTAAAGTTCATCATAGAATTGGAAAATGTGGTTTTATTGGATCTGTGCGAAGAGAGGTGTTCTGGGAAAATGTGAATACTACACCAACAGGTAGATCATGATTTATGAAGTCACCAGAAATTTGAATAATTCAATTTGGAGTAAATATGAATATTTGGGAGATTTTACAAATTTCTGGAAAAAGAAAAAGACAAAGGAAGTGGGGGTTATACCTATACCGCGCACCGAGCGCAGCATAGCGCCGCAGCGCACTGGACCGGCCCAGCGGCTCGGCCACGCGGACGATAGGGCGACGTCAAAGGCGCCCAGGCGGAGTACGCCTTCTCTAAGGGGACGCGGGAGAAGCCGAACGTGCCTCCACTTGCCAGCGTGGCCCGATGGCTGGGCCACTGACGAGCGGGGCCCGCCTGCAGGTTCATCCTCAACCTCCCGCGCGGGCGCGAAGGGAGACGAAGGAGGCGTTCGCCGCTGGCCACCGGTGCTACAGGGCGTCTCCGGCGATGCTCCGCCCACCGGCATGCTCAGGGGACTCGGACGCGTTCAACCGTGGGTGGCACGATCATCCAGGGGCACCGGGTTGAGCAGGGTGTTGGCCACGACGAACGAGGCCGGCGGTGATGGGGGGCACGACACTACGGCCATCGGGAGGAGTAACCGGAGTGCGGGGGAGATTCGGGGGGGGGGGGTGGAGATGCATTGAGACGCATAGGTGGAGAGGACGGGGCTCGGGCGTCACGAATTTAGCCCAGTGCCGGCGGCGGCTCTCCAGCCATGGAGGGCTATGGAGGGCACAAGGAGGGGAGTGGCTTCGTCCAGGGGGTCACTGGGAGGGAGAGAGAGCGAAGGAGATCCATAGGGGGCCTGGGGCGGCTTTATATAGCCGGCCCGTGGCTCACCTTGGTCTAGTGCGCCAGCGAGGCTGTTGCCGTTGCTGCAGGTCACGGGGGGGGGGGGGGCTCACGTGGGCGTGTCCGGGGTGTTAGTGGAGGAGGTCTACGACCAGGGGAAGGGAGAGAGAGCGGGGAGGGCCAGAGGCATCGCGCGTGTGAGCTCATCCATTGGAGCTCTCGGGCGGCTGGCGCGCGTGCGAAGGGAGGCAGCAGGAGGAGGAAAGAGGAGGGGCCCGACCAAGTAGCATGTCACGAACGTCGAGGCGGCCTCGAGAGACATGAGGGGGAGAGCTGAGGTCGCCGGGGGCGTCGGGCAGGGTGCGGCTACAGTGCGGGAGTGCACTGTAGCGCGCTACAGAGCGCGTGCGTGGCCGGCATGGCCATTTTCTAGGCAATGTGGGTGCGGCCAAGTGTGTCTGGTAGTGCTAGGGAGAAGTAAAGAAGAGGGGAGGGGCATTGGATGCCCTGGGGAGCCAGTAGGAGAGGAGTGGGGTTGAGAGAGAGGGGGAAAGGGGCTGTCCAGAGAGGGAAAGAGAGGTTTTACCCCCAAATAATTGAGCTGTTGAAGGGGGGAAATTACTGGAGGTAGAAGGCGACTAGATTAAGCTCTGGTAAAAAGTTGAGCTCATGGAGAATAGTGGAAGGGGTCAAAACAGTGGTTTTCGTAAAATGTCAGAAGGTGTTTGATGGTGTTTTTGGCAATCAAAAGATTTACATTTGACATTATATTTAACAGGATAAAATGGTATATAGGATTTATGTTTGTCACCAAGTTTGACTCCATTTCAATGAGGTTGCCAATGTTACTTTGGCAAACCCTAGAAATTAGCAGAAATGAACTTGTGTAGATCTAGTTGAGCAAATCACTTCCCCTTGATGCACTACTTGGTGTAGTGGCCTCATTTGGTCATGTGAACATGCTCACAAAAGTTGGGGTCAAGGAGATAAAGTTGGTAGTACAAAGTTGTTCAAATTTGATTCTGGTCAGAGAGGGTTTTGGGGCATTTTGGTGAGCCAAAATAACCTTTATTGACATGAGGCTTTGCAAGGTGATCACAATATGCATTTGTGACTTTCTGGATTTTCCTTGGATTTTTATGAAAATATTCCCTGTAGAAATATTTCAAATCCTTGAAATGGGCAAAAATGGTTTTGGGAGGTTTTGTCCAATATTTTGAACATCACCATGTGTTGAAACTCTTATATATGGAAAATATATGTCCACTGAGTTTCCCTGATTTTTGTCAAATATTTTTGAAACAATAAAATAATTTTCCCTATTAAAGACCATTTCTGGCCTTAAGAAAAAGCTTTTAAATAAAATAGGAAAATAACTTTTAAAATTATATTTCTGTGGTTTATGGGAATCCTATATTTAATAGGTTTCAAATATACTCTTTGAAATAATTTTCATACCCCAAATAAAGTACTTGTAGTGCAAACCTCAATTGAGGGTTTTTTGGAAAACTAATTTTTGAAAATACTATTTGGCCAAATTATTTTTGTAAGAAAATACTATATTGCACTAAACACATGGCATGATCATTGGGCAGAAGTTTGGGGCAAGGAGATAAAGTACAGAAGGTGGAGTAGTTGACTTTAAAGAGCACTTGAAAAACCACACAGAGAAAACCAACTCAAAAATAAAAGCCAAATAATGCAATTTTTTTTGCCAAACCACACTTTATCATGATTTATTAGCTTATGTGTTGTGGCATGAAAATCAGGGTGTGACATATATATGAGTATATTGACTTAGGAGTCGAATGAGAACATTTGATGATAGGTCATACTCATCGTTCAAGCACAAGTGGGGTTACCACTTTTACATAAGGCATTGCTGTGTTCACACCATTAGAGTTGCTTTAGCTCAATTGATTAGAGTAAAGCTCCCCCTAGATGTGATATCGCCCCTAAGAGGGAAGAACTAACCTTGGGTTTTGTCGATGATGACTTCATGTAGATGTTGAAGATGTGGATGCTCAATGTTGATGTAGATCATTTGGAGCAATCCATTGGAGTGAGTTGCACTTTCAATACCTACACGGGTTAGTCCCACAAGGAACAAACAAGGATACCCATAGACATAGAGTGATGTACACACAAGATGATGTCCATGAAAGCATTAGGTTACGTTGTCCCTTGTCTTACCAACAAGAGGGTTTGTGACTCCTTGAACTAGTTTAAGTTGTGGAAGTTGTTTGCACTTGTCCTCGCCAAAATAATATAAGTGAAGTAGGTTGGCGGAGTCACCCTCAAGAACTCTCTAGTCCTTCTTCTTCGGGATCCACATCATCTTGATGGGAATCCTTGGAGTTGTAGTCGTACTTGATGAAGTTGAACTTGATGTAGTCTTGGGAACCCACTTGACCAAGGCCTTAATTAGGAGCTTCTTCAAATGCATCAATCTCCTCTTGAAGCTTGTCCTCGCCCTTTTGCTTGTGGTCTTGCGGTGGAAGATCATCTCAAGCTTGTGTCCCTTGGAAAGAAGTATGATCATACTTCTCTTGTTGAGGAACAAACTTCATCTTGGGGTATTGATCTTCATCCCACTCAACTCCATTGGCATTGAACTTTCATTCAAAACCAATATCTTGATTCTTTCGGTGCCTTCCTTGCTTGCATACAATTTCCTCAAATTGCTTACTCCCAGCAAGGCTCTTGTAAACACCTTTCTATATAATTCCCTTCAATAAGCTATTTTCTTGCTCAAGTGTAACTTGGCTAAGAGAATCGTTAGTGGAATCAAGAGAACTACTAGAAGTAACAATATTGGATTTATCATGATTGTTGTTGTTACTACTAGAAGAAGAATCTTTCTTACTCTTGTTGCTAGATTTAACTTGTGGCATATAAGTAGACAAGAGTAAACGCTTGTCAGTGTAAGAAGAACTTTTCTTGCAAAGATCATCATTGATTGATTTTAACAACCCATGCTCTTTCTCAAGGTTGAGCTTTTCAAAGCATAACTTCTCATGAGTCTTTAAAAGTTCTCAATGATCTTCCAAGGTAGTTTCATGAGCTAACTTAAGAGTGTTTAGTTCTTTAGTTAGATGCTCAATCTCCTTCTTATCATCATCATTCGTTTTGTCTTGATTAGCATCATTAGTAGCAATTTCATCATAGTTATCATCACTAGAATTGTCAACAAGTAAATCATCATCACCTAGAAAGTCATCTTCATCACTATTGAAATCAATATACTCGGGGTGTGATACCTTTGGGCCTTTAGCCATGAAGCATCTCCAAATTCCTTCATTTGGTGAGTCAAATATGTCGTAGGAGTTGGTTGACACAAGTGCTAGACCGCCACACCTTCATCTTGAGTATATTCAAAGTCAGAGTGATAACTTCTTTCGGAGTGATGGTCGGAGTCAGAGCCGGATACCCATTCACCAACATGAGCTTGATGTCTTCGTTTTGTGTAGCTCCTTGATGACTTGTCCTTCCTTTCCGAATCCTTGCTTCTCCGAGAGGTTCTTCATTCATAACGATCATATCTACTCCTCCTCTCTCTAGGTGGTGATTCTTCTCTTCTACTTCTCCTTTTGGGTGAATCTTCTCTTCTTTTGTAGGGGACCGTACACTCATTGGAGTAGTGTCCGTGTCCTCCACAATTGTAGCAATTACGCTCATGACTCGAAGATCTTTTGTCATTGTAGGACCTTGACTTGGAACTTCTTTCCTTGCTTCTACTCTTGTAGAACTTGTTGAAGTTCTTCACCATTAGGCTCAATTCCTCATTGAAGGTTTGTTTCTCATGAGGATTTGTAAGCACCACTTGACTTGTTGTGAAGCTCTTCCTTATCCTTGAGATACGTCTCATGAGCAATAATTCTTCCAATGACTTCCGTTGGCTTGAGATCATTGTAATTGGGCATCATTTGGATCAATGTGCATACGGTATCATATTTTCCATCCAAGGCTCTTAGGATCTTCTTGATGATGAATCTATCGGTCATCTCCTCACTTCCTAAGCCGACGATCTCATTTGTGATGAGGGCAAGCCTAGAGTACATTTCAGCGACACCTTCACCATCCTTCATTTTGAACTTGTCAAGTTGATTTGAAGCACATCCAATTTGGATTCCTTGACGGAGTCGGTACCATCGTGCATATCAATCAAGGTATCCCAACTTTCCTTTGCATTCTCAAGACGGCTGATATTGTTGAATTCTTCGGGGCACAATCCGTTGAAGAGGATATCGCAAGCTTGAGCATTGTATTGCAGAATCTTCAACTCTTCCGCGGTAGCTTCACAGTTCGGTTCTCTCCCATCAAAGAATTCACCTTGCAAGCCAATGCACACAATAGCCCAGGCGGGGTTATGTCCAAGAATATGCATTTTCATCTTGTGCTTCCAACTAGCAAAATTAGTACCATCAAAGTAAGGACCTCTACGGTGGTAATTTCCCTCGCTAGACGCCATACTCTCCTAGGTTGTGAAACAAAGGCTATGATCACCAAAAGCTATAGAAATCAAGGCAAATGGAGACCAAAGCTCTGATGCCACTTGTAGGATCGAAAGTATGTCTAGAGGGGCGGGGGTGATTAGACTACTTGACCAAATAAAAATCTAGCATTTTCCCAATTTTAAGTTTTGGTAGATTTTAGCAACTTAGCACAAGCCAAGCAATCAACCTACACATGAAAGTCTAAGAGTATAGCAGCGGAATGTCAAACATTGCATATGAAGGTAAAAGGAGGAGATTGAAGGGAGCAAATGCAATGTGGACACAGAGATTTTTGGCGTGGTTCTGATAGGTGGTGCTATCGTACATCCACGTTGATGGAGACTTCAACCCACGAAGGTTAACGGTGGCGCGAGTCCACGGAGAGCTCCACCCACGAAGGGTCGATGAAGAAGCAACCTTGTCTATCCCACGATGGCCATTGCCCACGAAGGACTTGCCTCACTAGGGTAGATCTTCACGAAGTAGGCGATCTCCTTGCCCTTACAAACTCCTTGGTTCAACTCCACAATCTTGTCGGAGGCTCCCAAGTGACACCTAACCAATCTAGGAGACACCACTCTCCAAAAGGTAATAGATGGTGTGTTGATGATGAACTCCTTTCTCTTGTGCTTCAAATGATAGTCTCCCCAACACTCAACTCTCTCTCACATAGATTTGGATTTGGTGGAAAGATGATTAAATTGGAAAGCAACTTGGGGAAGGCTAGAGATCAAGATTCCTGTGGTTGGAATGGAATATCTTGGTCTCAACACATGAGTAGGTGGTTCTCTCTCAGAAAATGTATGTTGGAAGTGTAGGCATGTTCTGATGGCTCTCCTTGCTAATGAAGGAAGGGTGGAGGGGTGTATATAGCCTCCACTCAAAATCTAACCGTTACACACAAATCACCAAACTCGGTGGGAATGAATCATGAAACTCGGTCAAACCAATTTAGTTCAAAATGTGAACGTTAGGATTTTTGGTGGGACCGACATGTCAACTCGGTGGGACCAATTTCATTAGGGTTAGGGCATAACGTAATCTCGGTGAGACCGATCAGATAAACTCGGTAGGACCGATTTCTGTAATAGGCAAACAGAGAGTTGGTCAGGCAAACTCGGTGGGACCGATTCACTCATTTTGGTGAGACCGAAATGTTACGAAAGGGAAACGAGAGTTTGCATTACGAACTCGGTGGGACCGATCGCTCATCTCGGTTGGACCAAAATGTTACAAAGGGAAACAGAGAGTTTGCAATCCCATCTCGGTGAGACCGAGATCCCTATCGGTGAGACCGAAGTGACTAGGGTTTCTGGCAGTGGCTATGTCAAATGAACTCGATGGCGCCAGATAGATCAAATCGGTAGGGCCGAGTTTGACTTTTGGTTTGGGACATATGTGGATATGAGAAAGTGGTTGAGGGCTTTTGGAGCATATCACTAAGCATTTTGAGCAGGCAAGCCATTAAGCAACACCTCATGCGCTTTTAATAGTATTGGCTTTTCCTATGGACTCAGTGTGATCTTGGATCACTAAAATGAAAATGTAGAGTCTTGAGCTTGAGCCAATATGTGTCCTTAGCATTTTGGGTCCACATTCCTAATCCATGCCATGCCAATCATTGAACTTTTTGAAACGATCATCTTGAAATAGCATTAGTTCAATGAGATATGTTGTTAGGAATTACCAAAACCACCTAGGGATAGTTGTACTTTCAGGTAGGAACTAGGGACTTTTAGTTGGGACTAAAAAAAGCCCTAGGACTTTTTAACCAAACAGGGCCTTAGATTAACAACTAAAGAGTTGCACGGGACAATGGAATCACCATCACCATGTGCATCTACTAATGTATGAAGGGGTGATGCATAGTCTGTTGCAACAAAGAAAAACAACAAAGGAGCATATTTGTGTTCGTCCCAGATTTGTTATCTTTAGACACCTTTCCCTATGTGAGCGCAGCAAATCTAGTCCTGTTGAAACTCTACAGCCTTGTCCCCCAAAACAAAAAGATCAGTTTGTTACAGATGTGCATACTGCATTTGTCATTGTTTTCCCTTTTCGACCAACGTAGGTGCTGGATAGCCAGTCTGCACTAGTACTTTTCCCCTTCCTTTCCTCTTTGAACCACGTCCTAGATTCATGCTATACAACTTTCCCCCTTCCTTTCCTCTTTGAACCACGTCCTAGATTCATGCTATACAACTTTCCCCACTACTTTCCCTCTTCCTTTCCTCTTTGAACCACGTCCTAGATTCATGCTATACAACTTTCCCCACTACTTTCCCCTTTCCTTTCCTTTTTGAACCACATCCTAGATTCATGCTATACAACTTCCCCCACAACTTCCCCCCATTCCTTTCCTCTTTGAACCACGTCCCAGATTCATGCTATACAATCTTTCCCCACGACTTTCCTGTTTGATCCAACACCAAGATTCGAGTACAGAAGCGGAAAAATCCCACATGCAGCTAGAGCAATGCATGTGGAATAAGTAAATTATACCTTAATGTTCTTGGGGTGTGGTTCGGTGGGCGACCGAAGGCCGTTCTGCCCACACTATGTATGGCGGTGAGGAAGAAGGGGTCGGAGGCCCTCCCGCGCCACCGTTGGGTGAAAGAGAACAATTGCGTCGGTAGTGGATTCCCTCCCTCGCCAACGGCTACAACGTTAAGCCTCCTTCCCTTCCCGGTGGACGGATCCTGCCGACTCTTTGACCAGCAGTGAGGGGGGGGGAGAGGCCAACGAAGTCTTGTTTAGATCTGGAGAGGGTGAGATAGTGTGAAGAGAGCAACTACAAGCATTGAGGCTTCAGCGTGTATATATATAGTGGAGAGAGAGAGTGTGAAGAGTGCAAACCTTAGAAGACAACAAAATTATGCTCAAGTGCGGTTATCCAACCTGAGACCTCAAGTTTGATGAGCGAACAGGCTAACCAGCTACACCACCCTCACGTTATGTTTAACGAGAGGAAAGTAACCTTTTATACATTCCTGCATTCATGTGACAAGCATGCTGTGTTTTTTTGTGTGGGAGCCATTGGGATTTAAATCATAATCGTGTCATGTGGCTTTGGTGGTAAGGTCTTTTGGGATTTAAAGCAGTGTTGGTAGTACAAAAATAATGCAGCCTTAGTCACCTTAGCTCTCTCCACGTAGTATGTTGGGTCCCACCAGTCAGAGGGTGAAACAAACAAATTAATAAGAAAAATTAAAAGCGCCAGCAGTGTATATTACCTCACACATCTTGCTACTGCTCGTGAACACTGTCCAATTGATCCCTCTGTTCGCTCACGTACTATTTTAAGTGAATCCTTATTATAACATGCACACAATTTTGGGCACTTGTATTCGACCTAAGTCAGTGGACGTTAGAAGGTGCAGTGGGACCAAGGTGCAAGCAGATTGGAGGAGAAGGAGAAACTCGACCGGTCCTTCCTCCAATCAAAGCCCTGATTTCTGTCTCTAAATGCAACAATTAATCACAACAACTAAGAGATCCGTTTTAGCTACCATGCAGGGCCACATATTAACTCGCATGCAAGCCAACTTTGATTTCTTGACTGATCAACGCGTAGTTGCGCTCCATGCATTGGGTTTCCAGGGGAGATAACAAGGCAGAGTAAGGAGCATTTGGTTACATTGCTAGGCTGGTCATAGTGGTGGGTAACTTGGACTAGTAACATGCAAGTATTCATTAATTGAGATATAGACTCATTTTACCTTGGTGTGTGTGTGTGTGTGTGTGTTTAACAGCATGTGTGTGTTAGAGAGAGCGACACATCGACCTACTCCTACAGAGAGATGGTGTGTGGTGTACGAATTAGCCGTGAGAGTCGGTGCATCCTCTCATTTCCGGGCGTTCGATCGGGACAGGGGGACAGCTGCCACACCCGCTCCTGACCAGCCTGGCCCACCCAAAGCCCCTCCATCACTCGCGCATGCTTCCCGCCCGAATGGTCAACACCGCTCCAAAGAATCGGTGCCGCATTCATGACCGGGCAGAGCGGACACAACCTCTCAATGGAGCCTGCGTTGAAGGGAGAAGCGGATTCAAGAGTGATGGTTGCTTCGTCCGTCCAACTTACTGCTAGGTCTATGTGATTTGATGGCTCATTGGTCATTATTACCAAGGTCGTATGACTGCTGGATGTCCCATGCTTTTGGCAAAAGGAGGTACTACTAGATTACAATTTTCTCCATTCTTACAGCGGAGAAGTGTGAAAGCAGTGAAAACATGCATGCTTAGTGATTACATGGCCCATCTCACACTATCACCATATTTTCTGGACACCGTGCGACACCTAACTCTTTACATCATATCGTAATTTCCCAGCGAGATAAATTTGTACAATGCTATGAAGCTTCCAGCTTCTGTTTCATGTATCTTGTGTCCAAGGTTGCCCATTGCAACATTTCATCAAATACAAAGGAGACTAACATGCATGCTATTGCATCTCAATGATTGACAAATCATAGCTAATATGTACTCCCTCGGTTCCAAAATAAGTGTCTCAACTTTATGCAAACTTTAGTACAAAGTTGTACTACTACTAAAGTTGACACTTATTTTGGAACAGAGACAACTAAAGAAAAAAATGATCCATGCAGTCCCTAGCCCTTGAACTGTAAACCCTAACCATGCTTTAATTTGCTGGCAATGTTGGAGCTTTCGAAGAAATGAAGTTTGCAACCCTTTGACCATCGAATCATTTTGTGCAGTTTCACCAAAATCAAGATGCGCATCCCTGTGGCAAAGAAATTGAAGAATCATGATTAGAATAAGATTACTGGGACTAGTTGATGAGACATAAACTTATCACAAATACAACACGTAGAAGCCAGTAGAGGTATGTGCGGGGCAAAGAAGTAGAGAAATATCCACATGGAGTGATGTGGGCAGCTGGAGCAGTGGTGCAAGCTGGCTATAAAGGAAGTTGTACCGGAGGGATGTTAGGACATAGCTCAACCTAGAGGAGGGCGGCGGGAGGCAGCAACTGCCCACGTCGTAGTAGTGAGCAAGGGACGAAGGCAACCTCATCGGCTTTGTGAGAGAGAACGGTGGGGACCCCTGATCGGGACGTGCCGACAATGCCTCTGTCGTGGGTTTGTCACGACAGATGTCCTTGTATGAGGACTTAGACGTGGAGCCATGGCAACGAAGTTAGCTTAAAGGGGTTAAACGAGACAAAGGACACAGGGAGTTATACTCGTTCGGCCCCTTGCAGTGAAGGTAAAGGCCTAATCCAGTTGGAGGTGGTATTGCTAGGGTTTCGATGACCAGGGAGCGAATACGCTTAACCTAGCTCTCGATCTGTTGTTTGTTGTCCCTAAACCACCACCGGCCATCCCTTTATATACACAGGTTGATGCCCCGCGTTTCACAGAATCCTGGCCGGCTCATAATGTGTCCGTCTTGGTATCTACTCTTTCCTATCTTATAATACAAGTCATACACCTACAATGGTTTACATCTATGGGCCCTAACTCGCCTTTGGGCATTGGGCCTTCTTGTTAAGTATCCTTTGTAAGTCGCCATCTTCTATGTCTTCATGGGCTTCAATTCTGGTAAATCATCATGAGCATAACCCCACCCCTCCTGGGCGGTTTACACTCAATAGTTATATCCCCAACATTAGGCCCCAGGTTGATTTGAACTTGTTCATATCAATCTTCAACACTTAGGAAAATTCTTTCTTCATTACCTTCACGAAGACTTGTAACTCGCCGTGACGTCATCTTCTGAGATCATGATAACTCGCCATGACGTCACCTGTCATTAATTTTATACAAATCCAAAATCATATATGTATCTTCATTTTTAATGACCCTCCAAAAATCGAGGCGTCGACCCTGTTACATATCCAATTTGGAGCTCCTCGATTCCCGTGCATGCCACTTATCCATTCGCCTTATAAATGGGGCCAAGGGTCCTTTTCACTTTCCCCCCTCAGTCTCTTCGTCTTCCTCGTGACGTGTTGCTCTCAAGCCCAGCCACCATCGATCCTCTCCTCTGCATCACCATTGGCCGTTGCATCAACCTGATTAGTCCAGATCTCACTCGCGCGCCTCCGCCGCTCCAGCAGCCTTGGTAAGTTCTTCCTCCTTCCCCCTCCGTAGATCTCATTAGGGTTCGTACAAGCTCATGGAGGTTCAGCACTGTTCTTCACTTGTTCTTTGTTGTAGCATGAATTTTTGATTCAAACTTGGTATTTTCCTGTGCGGCAATAGCCATAGTCCTTCTTTCCTCATCAGAGCATCTCTTTTTAGGTAGAAAAATCCAATCTGGACCTTTATAAACTGTTTAAGTCTATGAAATATTTATGTAGATCCAAAATATTTATGCATTTGGTCTGAATATATTTTCATTTTCTGACACACAGTAGATCCAAAATTGTGATATCAATCTGTGAAATCTGTTTTTTCATCACTTAGTCATTTTCCAACTTCAGATCTACACTTTCAATATCTATGTAGGCGGTTTAACTCAGAAAATAATAACCCGCCAGGTACCATTAGTCCCCTCTTAAACCGCCAATTGCTCATCTCTGCAACTTGATAACGTCAATCTCCAATTTAACACTTTTGCATGCTTCAACATTTTCTGCCTCGCAACCTTTAGCGAATTAACCATGAACCTTAAACCAGCACAAATCTTCTTTTAGGTTATCAAATAAATAGCCAAGTCGTTTTATTCCTGTAACTGGGTTCAATCCCAGGTTACAGAAGAAGAGCTGAACGGGTATGTTTCCATTGGCGCTTTAGCCAAAAAGGAAGACATCCACTGGAGAGCCCCTGGTCCTGAAAATCCTCCTAAACCCAAGGAAGGGGAAGTGATCGTTATTGTTGACCATCTGAGTCGAGGATTCAGCCCCCCCCCCCCCCCCGGATCAAAATTTTTCCGTGATGCGCTTCATTTCCTCCAACTTCACCCTCAAGATATTGGACCTAACTCCGTATCCAATATTTGCAATTTTCAAGTGTTCTGTGAACCTTACCTGCAAGAGGAGCCCATGGTCGAACTGTTCAGAGATTTCTACTATTTAAACCGTTGTACAGAATTTGTGGATGGGCCCAAAACTGAACTTGGCGGGGTTTCAATCCAAAAGAGAAAAGATGCCAGCTTCCCTCACGCTAACCATCATAGCCACCCCAAAGACTGGAATCAAACTTGGTTCTATTGCCAAGATACATCTCCAGCTGGTGAGAATCCTCTACCGGGTTACCGTGCTCACCGGCTTACCAGTACACATCCACTCCCCCAAAGACTCACTGCAAAGGAACGGGCCAAGGATGCACCATAGCTTTCAAAGCTTAGAGCCTTTGTGGTGAACAGTTTAACAGACATTGATTTGTCTGTTGCTGGGTGTCTTGGAGTATTTTGCCCTTAAGCCATCACCCCAGTTTAATGTGTGAATACACAGGGGACGTGAAAGACCCTCAACGCCATATTGATATTTAGCCAACTGATGCTGAAATTACTGAAGTCGTCAAGAAAATGTTGAATGAACTGGTGGTTGGGTGCAGCAAAATAGGGCTTAGTCCTTTCCGCGCTTCAAATAAACCGCCAGCTGTAAGAATTGCCTAACTCCTGCTTAATCCATAGTCTTGACACTCCCTTACTATCTTTTCAATCTTTAACAGGGTGATGATCCATTCTGGAATAAGAAACCATAGGATAAACCGGCAAAAACAGCCCGTCTCAAGACCAAGGCCAACAAGAAGCCCGCCAAGAGGAAAACCACCGAGTCTGCCGAGTTGAACATTGATGATGACAATGATAACCAGGAATCAGAGGTAGAACTTGATTCACTTGGTTCCTTTTTCATACATCTCATTGACAATGATTATTATTAGGACGACGCTGAAGCTAGCCGTGCAAGTGACACAGAGGTAATTATTCTTTAATCTGGCTCAGAAACTCTACCCACACAGAAAACCCGACAAGCAAGTCGGAAAGTAAGATTTTCTCACCCTCTAGCTCACTTGGATCCAAACTTTCTTTTGAAGAAACAGCAACACGAAGCTCGCCACACAACACGACACAGTGGCCATGTGGTAACTTCTTCCGGTTTACCAAACACGCCGGTTCATAAACACCGCCCAGAGGTCTCTTATACTTCTGACACATGTTATCTCAAGGCGGGTTATTTCCGACAACCTCTCATTCTGTCTGACTCAAATTATCAGGGAACTTCTCATTGTTCCTCTAGCGAGTCAGCAGGAACACAAATTCCAACCCTCAATACTGTTCCTAGGTGAGCATATTTAATTAACCCTTCATACCTTATGCTTGATCATTATACGAACCTATTATTTGTGCCTTACTTTTAGAGCCAAAGCCAGACCCAGTAAGAAGGCCAGACTAAATACTCCGGTTGATGATCCCAATCCATCTAAACCGGAAAAGACGGCAGAACCTTCTAATCCAAATGCTGAAAACATTCCTGATGATCCACCACCATAAGACCATGCAGTCTTTGCTGACCCTATGGCAATTGACCCGACGAGCAATGCTGATAAACCGCCAAGCCCAACTAAAGTTCCTGATGACAAGACTGACGATGTTATAGTCACTGGTGTTAGTTATACAGCCCCAGGCAACCCCACTGTTCTGTCAAAACATAGTGCCAAAGAAGAATTTTCTGCTGTTGACAAAGGCAAGTGGAAGGCAGACTTGGAAAGCTATGCTCACCTCAGCGCCCAAGATATTCATTCTGGGGTTTTAAACCGTTTGTACACAAGCCGTGACTATGAAGCCGGTTTACTAAATATGATGAAGGAGTGATATGAGGTGTTAACTCTTCATAAATATTCTTCCCTTAGCCGCCAAGTTTATTGGACATAAAAGAATAGAATGTTCTATAAACTTCGAAGAACCATATAGATCAACTCCAGTAGCTCCCAAGGGCCAGTTTATACTGTCAATATGAACCGGGACTTGTAGAATAACAACTCTTTAATTTTGCTTGTGTATCCCCCAAGGGACCACTTAACAAAGATGTTAACTTGGGACTAATTATGTTGTAAGGCTCAAAATTCTTGTTTAGGACCTTTATAAACCGGTAACCACCGAACTGATAGTGGAAGAAAAAATCCATAGTTTTAACTGGAGCAAATATGCATTAGCCCCCAAGTGCCAAGAATAATACTTGTATTGAGCTTGGGAATTGTATTTTTTTTATAAGAAGCAATAGACATTAGCCCCCAAGTGCCAAGTATATTACTTGTTATGTGCTTGGGACTTTGAATATGCACTGTCATCTCATAAATTGCTTGTCTCTTGCAGGCGGAGCTTATCAAGAAGGAATCCCAAATCGCTAACCTTCAAGAAAATATCAAATCGCAACAAGCAGAGACTTCCAAGGCCAATGATGAACTGACCAGTGCCTTAGCAGCAATGGAAAAACTGAAGGAAAGCTTCAAAAACAAGTGGGCAGGTTGGGATACAGAAAAGTCAACTCTGCTGAAGAGGGCCGAGGATGCTGAAACGACCCTTAATCCGGTAACGGAGGAGCTGACTGGCTTGAAACAGCAAATAAATGCCATGAGTGCTGCCGTTTTTGGTAAATAGCTTCTTCATAAGCTTTAAACATGTATCATCTAATAAACTGCCGGCTTACAGACATTTTTGATGATGCAAGAACCCGCGTTGCTCACCTTGGCTCAGATATGCGGCAAAAACTAAAAGCCGCCTATACACTTATAGAGCAGTTATATACCAGCGTACAACAGGTTATCTGCATAGCTTCCCATAACAAACCACCCCAACCTTGATCAAGGAGACGTTGGAAAGGCTGGCGATGATGCCTGCCCGGTTTGAAGAACTAAAGAAATCAGCTACCAGGGCAGGTGCTCTTACTGCACTAACTCGGGCCAAAGCATGGATATCTGATCTTGATCCGTCCGATTTGGGAAACGGCTACCCAAGCATAAAGGAGGACGGGTCAGACTAATACTGATGACCTGGGAGCCTTGACGAGGGAAATGCGCCCATTGGCTAGCAAATTGGCTGAAGAGACCGATCTTTCATATTATCAGTCGATTTATGATGCCAACAACAAGAGAGTTAAAGCGCCAACTCATGATGCTCCAAATCTTATTCCTCCAACCCGTAAGCATACCTATGCCCCTGATGTTGATCCCTCCACACTTATAAGTGATGAAGCTATATTCAAAGCCTTAACTGGGATCGGTTAGACAACCATTGACTTCCAACCACTGGGTAGAGAAGAGGAATATGAACCGGCGCTGGATGATCCACAACCTTCAAGTGAACCAGACCAAGATTCATAAACCGGATGTTGGCTGAATAGCTGCTTTCTGCAAGACTTGTTGAAATGATTATTCTTTTGGGAATCAAAAACGCTTGTAATAGGCTAGCTTAAACTCTTAATCTGCTATGCCATCATGCATATTTGCTTTGCATGACACTGCTAATCTGCCATGTTAAGATATGCCACGTATGCTTATGATATTAGCAATTTGAATCTGTTCCTGCATACAACAGATTAAAGTGTCCTGGCGGTTTACTGATGGACGGGTTATACTGCCCAATATAAAGCCATGGGAAACTAGCATAGTTTATAACCAAGGCTGGACTTAAGGATAACCATATATAATTGAAAATATATCATACCTGTGATATTTGATCACAATGTTGTTTTTACCAAGCCAATGTAATAAGGGTGATAGCCCAAATTTGAGCACTGGCAAGTATCATATATTGCCGGCTTATGAACAAAGCCAGGCCGGGTTAATAAACACCGGATCTTATCTTGTCTCATACTGGCGACTTATAGTCGAAATCCAGTCCGTGTTAATAAACACTGGGTAGTTTCATGTATGAACCATAAGGCATCATGACCCTCATCGGCTTTTTAACCATGTATTACTATGTCACAGGAGAAAAATGTCGGATTTCGGGTTCCGGCAGACCCTTGAGGTTCGAACACTGGGGTGTGCGCGGAGATTTCGCCTTCTACCTACCTGCATCCCTCCTCCTCGCTAAGATCTAAGCTATGGAAAGAACGACAGAAGAGACGCAGGGTTTATACTGGTTCGGGCCACCGTTGTGGTGTAATACCCTACTCCAGTGTGTGGTGTGGTGGATTGCCTCTTGGGCTGATGATGATGAAAAATACAAGGAAGAACAGCCTCGCGAGGGTCTGTTCTTTGCTGGGGGGACGAACTGCTAGGAGGAGTTCAGTCACCCTTCTCTCTCTCTGATTTCGATCCGATCCTTGATCCTCAATCTCTGTCTCTAACCTTCCTTTTACCTCGAACCGAACCCTGATCCTTGTGGGTGGCTGGTCCTATTTATAGGCAATGGCCCTGGGCCTCTTCCCAAATATTGAGAGGGAAGGGCGCCAACAATTGGCCATTTTGAAGGGAAACATCTAGTACACTTATCCTGACTAAAGTTGGTCCTCGCCTGCACAAAGCTCTGGTGGTGACGCCGTCTTGGGATCCACGATGACCTCTGTCTTGCGGTCCTCCTGGTCTTGGTCTTGTTGCACCGAAACGGCAACCTTTGCCTGATGCCTCGGTACTCCGCGGCTGCGCCCTTTGCACCAAAGGGGAAAGGAGGACACTGCACGGGCTGGCGCCTGCCTGGCGCCCTTGGTCGTCATGGCTTGCGTCATGGGCACCTCGTGAGGTACCCCGCCTTGATCTCTCCGCCTCCTCGCGAGCCAGCCTGGTGAGGCCGTGCCTGAGGAAGCTCCGTGTCGTCCGCCCCGCGAGGCTTGGCCCCTCACGAGGGTCTTGGGTCTGTGTTGATGAAGATGGGCCGTGCTGGGCCCCCCTTTAAGCCACGCCGCAGGCCGCAAGCAGGCAAGTCTGGGGACCCCCGTTCCCAGAACGCCGACAATAGCCCCCGGGCCCAAGGCGCGCCCGGACTTGGCCGTGCAGGGAGGCGGAAGGGCAAGAGCGAAGCGCCGCGGGCCCTAACAGCTTGCGGTCTTGGGCGACGCATGGCGGTTGATTGGACGTGAGCGCCTTAGCAACCACGAGAGTTGATAAAGGAGCGGCATCTGCCTAGGCTTTGCTTTTTTGCTTTCTTCGGTTGCTGCTCAGATCCCCTTTCTTGCGTCTCTCCTTCCTTCCTCCAAAATTTCCAGATCCACTCCGACCGCGTGACCTAGGAAGTCATGGCGCCTCGTCAGTCCCTGTCCGTAGCTTGGTACTCGTCTGCCCTGGACTCGCCGAACATGTCGGAGGTGAGCCTCGCCCGGTTGAGCCGGATGGCGGCGGCGCGGGGCATTGACGGGGCGAAGGTGTTCAAGGCCGGCTCCGCCATCCCTGAGGGTCAAGGGAGCACCTTCTATCCGTTCTTCGTAAGCGCCATTGCTGCTGGCCTGGTGCCTCCCGTCTCCGAGTTCTTCTCTGTCCTTCGCCATTATAAGCTACATGCTCTGCATCTCCACCCCAACTCCGTCCTTCTCCTGGCGATCTTTGCCTATTACTGCGAGGCTCATGTAGGGGTCCAGCCCTCAGTGGCCTTGCTGCGCCACTACTTCTACCTCCGGACCTCTTGCGGTCCTGCATCCACGTGCGAGAGCTTCATCGCGTACGGTGGCGCCATTGCCATTTCGAACCCCGGGAAAAGGATTGAGGGCTTCAGGAGCAAGTGGGTCTTGGCGGATGCTGGGTGCATCCACCCTCGGCTGATCTTTCCCACGGAGGAACCCACGAGCTCCAGCGATTGGGGTCGAGCGGAGCTCGCGGACCCCCGCGCGAAGCTGGTGTTGGAGAAGATGGATGTGGATCTGAGGCCGGCCAACATGGCGGTGGCGAAGCTGACCGGCGCGTCGCTGTTGAGAGAATTCCTGGAGCACCAGCTGGCTCCGCTTCGGCAGGATCTTCTTGGCGCCGACCCTCGCTTGGTGGCCGGGCGCTTGGAGCTGGCTTCAAGATGGATTCGATCCGACACTTCAATTCGGGCGGCGTTGGTCCAGGCCTCGACTGCTTGCGATGAGGAGAAGCAGGCCGTCCTTGAGGCAAAGGCTGCTCGTGACGCAGCCCTGGGGGAGGTGGTCGACGTCCATGGTCGCTGCAAGGCGCTGGAGGATGAGCTGCAAGGCCTGTGGGACCAGCTCGCGAAAAAGGTCCGTCTTCACCAAGAGCAGGAAGAAGGCGTGAAGGCTCGCGAGGCGGCCGTCAAGGAGAGGGAGGTCAAGCTCAGGAAGCACCGCGACCGCCTAGGCGCGCTGGAGCAGGAGTTGGGGGCGAGGAAGGCTGAGCTGGACGACAAGGCTCTGGTTCTTGCTGAGGACCGCATGGCCTTCACGGAGATGGAGGCGAAGGCTCGCTCCTCGCTAAGGACGCTTTACGACAGCGGCCTGGAGAGCCCGCTGGCTGGCACCGAGGACGGCCCCGCCAAGCTGCTTCCCTTCCTGGTTCATGCTCTTCAAGATGTCACCCTTGGCCTTGGCCCCACGGACGAGGCTGAGGCGCGTGTCCTGTCTTCTGCAGCGCTGATGCGGGTCCTCACCCACATCTACCTTCGCAATCCCGGCGTCGACCTCGACATCCTGCTGGAGCCAGTAAGTGGCGAGCGTGCCGTTGCCGCTACCGAGGCCGTGAAGGGTCGTGCGGAGGCTCTGCTGGGGAAGTTCCGGGCCTTCTGCATGAAGCCGAAGCAAGGCGCTGCCGACCCCACTGCTCCATGAGGCGAACCCACTCCGCGCTGCTCCACCGCCGACAAGTGACTCCGTCGTGGCTCCTGTCCTGCCTTTAATTCCTGCACATGTATCATGCCTCGGGGAGGCGTTTAAACTTGCGTTTGGCATTGAGATAACAGTGTGGACTGTAATATTTGCTTTGGAATTCCTTGAGATTTACGCTTTTCCTTCCTACTTGCTTATGTTCTACGCCGGCAGAGCCCGGCCCCGTGCGTACCTCAGCCGCCGTTAGCCTCGACCGAAAACCAGGACAAGACCAAGGAGTAAGGGGCTACGTGACAAGTTAGGCTCCTGAGTCGCGATGCTCAGGATTCCCCCTTGGCGCACGAACAACAAGTAGGGAGGTATGATGTGGGTGGATCTACCGTTCTACATCTGCAGAGCCCGGCCGCGCGCATACCTCAACCGCCGTTAGCCTTTCGGAACTAAGGAGTGAGGGGCTACGTGACCAGTTAGGCTCCTAAGTCGCGATGCTCAAGAGTCCCCCTTGACGCTCAAACAGCCTTCATACCTTGGCTCCGCTCGGGGAGAGACGCACGACGAACCAGGCCCGGGGGGCCCTGGCTGGGCGGTGTGCGTCTGGGCGTGACCCAGACGCAGCCCCCGTGCCCAGCCCCCTCGCGCGGCACTCCCGAGGGGAGGCGTTACGATGAGGCTAGACACTGAGCTCTGGGCTCCCTGAGGTTGATGCGGCCCGGGGGCCACCCTCAGTTGTTTATCACCAGTGCAGAGCATAGCGCTTCCGTATGTGTACGGGATAGCAGCTCCACAGTAGTGTACTCAGCCAGCGCGGAGCATGGTGCTTCCACTAGTACGTGGGAGGGGGCCCACCTCCGGGAGGAGCCCCCGGGGCGTGTACAGCCCCGCCCTGACACGTGGCTGGCACGGTAGGGCCTGGCGAGGTGTATCTGGGCACCCGTGAGCCATCGCGGGACTCACGGGGCCCTACCTCTAGGCGGGTTGCTCCTGGCACTGGGCCTTATCTTGTGATGTGTCCCTACAAATTTGGTTAGATGCCGGCACTCTACGTCCTCGGTTCCCGGCCCTCGAGCTGGTCTCAGCCGTCGCTGGTATTCCAGGTCGCGATGCCGTGGACAAGGCCAGAGGGTGAGGGCTGGAGAGCCAATAAGAGCCCTGAGTCGCGATGCTCAGGGACCCCCCCTTTAACATGCAAGTGGTCGGCATGGAGAAGAAGAGGTGCCGTGGACCGGCATCAAATAATCAAGCATGGCGGGTCGAATGCATAACTGGAAATAAATGCAAAAGGGATACATGCCGCTGGGTCTGGCCCGAGCGACTTGGGGATGATGCAGCCCAAGGGGCGCCCCCAACAAGGTAAGCCAACAACATGAAATAAAAGGGATACGTGCCGCAGGGACAGACCCACGCGGCCTGGGAATAATGCAGCCCTGGGGGGCACTCCCAGTTGGAAATGAAACTTGTAAGATGTCACCTGATGATGTTGAGGACGAAGGACTGTTGGTGTAACAGACTCGGTGGGCTGCGGAAGCCGATTCTCACAAGCCCCCAGGCCTAGGGGCCTCGGGAGGCTCCAGAGGCGCTGGTGGCTCCTCGCGGACCATCTCCATCTCCGCTAGGGCTGCGGAACGCCTGGCCTCTTGTGCCTCCATGATGCCCCTCATGAGGCGCTGGTACGCGATAGCCGCGTTCGGTAAGCCGTAAGGCATGCGAACGTAGCTGTGGGGTGGACCTCCGCAGCGCCCCACTCGCGAGGGCCAGAGGCGCTCCAGAGAGGCCACTCGATTGAGCCCTGGTATGTCGATGCAGATGCGCAGCCCACCATCCTTGCCTGGATGGGGAGCCACTGCTGGTAGGCGGCGGCCGCCTTTCATGACTCTTGACTCCTGTATCTCCTGAATGGCCTTGCTGACAAACTCCTGAGGGTCTGGCTCTCCTTGCCTTACTCCTTCTTGAGGGAAACGTGCTTTGAAACACGCCTCCATGTGGTGCCCAAGCGCCTCCCTCGTGACCCTAGCCAGGTCGGTGGCCCTCCAGGGGAGAGCCCCCGAGCCTTGCCTGAGGAGGGCGTCGGGCGCGCTTTCCTATGCGATGGAAGGAGGTTCCCCCTAGGCAGGCACGGGCCCAGAGGGGCCTGCCTCCTGAGGGGCCGGGCCGGACGATGTCTTCTTCTTCTTGGGGGCGGTCTCGGGAAGCCTCCTGCTTCCGCGATCCGGGTCTTCCAGTGATGCGGCCTGAAAGGCTCGCTCCAGGGAACACACCGCGTCCTTCTCTTCACAGGGCACCGTGATGACTCCGCCACTTCCTAGCATCTTGAGGATGTTGTAGCCGTGGTGAGTTATGGCCATGAACTTGGCCAGCGCTGGGTACCCAAGGATGGCGTTGTACGGTAGGCGAATGTGAGCGACGTCGAAGTCGATGAGCTCGGTGCGGTAGTTGTCGCATGCCCCAAAGGTGACAGGGAGGCGGACCTGCCCAATCGGGACCGTGGAGCCTTCGACGACTCCGGAGAAAGGCTTGGTTGGCTGAAGCTGGCTGTAGGGCACTTGGAGATTGTTGAATGTTTCCACGGACAGGACGTTGAGCCCTTCCCCGCCATCGATGAGGGTCCTGGTGACCACCACGTTGCTGATGATTGGGGAACAAAGCATCGGGAGGACTCCGGCTGTAGCCGCACACTTGAGCTGATCTGCTGAGCTGAACGTGATGGCGCACGCCGACCACCTGAGAGGGCGCGTGGCTTCGAGCTTGGGGAGGACTGCATTCACTTCGCGGGCGAACTGCTTGAAGATGCGCTGAGAGGCTGGGGCTTGAGCCCCGCCCAGGATGCAGGCGATCGCGCGCGGCTCCTGGAAGCCCCCAGCCCCCTCGTCCGGATGGCGGTCCTCGTTTCTCCTTGGCTGCGGCGGCAGCAGAGGGAGGCCTGCGTTGCCTTGCGGGCGATCCTCGCGAGGCTGATCCCTCCAGTCTCCCTCGCGAGGCGGGTCTTGCCAGCGATCCTCGCGAGGTTGATCGCGCCACCCTTGGCGCGGGCCACGGTCTTCCCAGCGTCCTGCGTTCCTTCCTCCTCCTCGACCGTAGCCCCGGTCACCGCGGTCGGGGCGACGGCCGATCCTTCCTTCTCGCACGGCTCGGAGCTCTTGACATTCGTTGGTGTTGTGGGTGTGGAGGTCGTGGTACACACAGTACCGACTGCCCTTGGGAAGGTTCGGGCTGATCTCTGCCCCGCTTGGTGTCTGGTTCTGCCGCGAGCACGGCAGCCCCCTTGCGCTTCACATCCTTGGCCTTGGGCTTCTTCTCTTCTGGGTCTGCGGCAGGCAGCTCGAGGAGGGAGAGACGCCCTTCCTCAGCCCTGGCGCACTTGGTTGCCAAGTTGAACAGCTCCAAGGAAGTGCACAGGTCTTCATGCATCGCCAGCTCCTCCTTCATCTTGACATCGCGCACGCCGTCGGAGAAGGCTGAGATGATGGCCTCCTCAGTCACCTTGGGAATCTTGAGGCGTGCGTTGTTGAAGCGCTGGATGTACTTCTGCAGGATCTCCCCGGGTTGTTGCTTGATGCTGCGCATGTCGCTCACGGCGGGAGGCCGGTCGCGAGTACCTTGGAAGTTGGCGATGAAGCGGGTGCGCATCTCGTCCCAGGAGGAGATCGTGCCTGGAGCCAGGTTCAGGAGCCAGGTGCGGGCCCCGTCCTTGAGCGCCATGGGAAACCAGTTCGCCATGACCTTCTCGTCTCCATTGACAGGTTTGATGCCCAGCTCATAGAGCTGGAGGAACTCCGCAGGGTCGACCGTGCCGTCGTAACGAGGAGGCAGGTCTGGCTTGAACTTGCCGAGCCACACGACGCTGCGTAGCTCGGTGGTGAAGGCACGGCAGCCTGCTGTGGCCATGGGAGGCCTTGGGTGATGGAGAGCTTGGTCTTGCATGTCCCCACGCGCTGCAGCTGGGAGCAGCGCGGGGTCTTGGCGTGAGGGAGCAGGAGCATGGTCACGACGTGCTGGAGCAGGGAGCGCCCGGGCAGCTTCTTGCGGGCGAGGGACTTCTTGGCAGCTCTGCTCTTGCCGCGCTGGCACCTGATGGAGCGGGTTCCGCCCAGGGGCCACGCGCCTTGGAGCCATGGCGCCTTCTTGAGGAGGAGGCGTCCGGGGCGCTGCCGGAGCCTCGTCGCCCGCGCGGGGCGGGGTGCGGTGCAGCGAAACGAATAGTACAGGAGAGCCCCCTGCGGCGCGGACGAGCTCGGCGATGCGGTCAAGCCATTCTTTGTAGACGTTGTCGACGGGACGGTAGCGCAGGAGCTCATTTGCCGCGATGAGCGCAGCTCAAGCCTCCATGGGTGCGCGGAGCGCGCGAGACGAAGAACTAGCTGGGGTGAGCGAGGGAGTAGCGGTGCGGCCGTCTTGCCACACTGACGGATGCTGAGACGATGCTTGCTGCTCGTCCCCCATCGGGCTAGTGGCGGCGTTGATGGCAGGTGACGGGGAACAGCGAGGACGCCCGCCGACAGGAGCCGTCTAGGCGACGCGGGAAGCGAGAGCGGCCCGGCGCTCGGCGCGGGCCCGACGAGCGTCAGACATGGGCGCGATGGTCGGAGGAGAACGGGGTGGTGGAAGACGAATTCCGTCGCACCCCTACCTGGCGCGCCAAATGTCGGATTTCGGGTTCCGTCAGACCCTTGAGGTTCGAACACTAGGGTGTGCGCGCAGATTTTGCCTTCTACCTACCTGCACCCCTCCGCCTCGCTAAGATCTAAGCTATGGAAAGAACGACACAAGAGACGCAGGGTTTATACTGGTTCGGGCCACCGTTGTGGTGTAATACCCTACTCCAGTGTGTGGTGTGGTGGATTGCCTCTTGGGCTGATGATGATGAACAATACAAGGAAGAACAGCCTCGCGAGGGTCTGTTCTTTGCTGGGGGGGGGGGACGAACTGCTAGGAGGAGTTCAGTCACCCTTCTCTCTCTCTGATTTCGATCCGATCCTTGATCCTCGATCTCTGTCTCTAACCTTCCTTTTACCTCGAACCGAACCCTGATCCTTGTGGGTGGCTGGTCCTATTTATAGGCGATGGCCCTGGGCCTCTTCCTAAATATTGACGGGAAGGGCGCCAACAATTGGCCATTTTGAAGGGGAACATCTAGTACACTTATCCTGACTAAAGTTGGTCCTCGCCTGCACAAAGCTCTGGTGGTGACGCCGTCTTAGGCTCCACGATGACCTCCGTCTTGTGGTCCTCCTGGTCTTGGTCTTGTTGCACCGAAATGGCAACCTTTGCCTGATGCCTCGGTACTCCGCGGCTGTGCTTGCCCCCTTTGCACCAAAGGGGAAAGGAGGACACTGCACGGGCTAGCGCCCGCCTGGCGCCCTTGGTCGTCATGGCTTGCGTCATGGGCACCTGGTGAGGTACCCCGCCTTGATCTCTCCGCCTCCTCGTGAGCTAGCCTGGTAAGTCCGTGCCTGAGGAAGCTCCGTGTCGTCCGCCCCGTGAGGCTTGGCCCCTCGCAAGGGTCTTGGGTCCATGTTGATGAAGATGGGCCGTGCTGGGCCCCCCTTTGAGCCACGCCGCAGGCCGCAGGCAGGCAAGTCTGGGGACCCCCATTCCTAGAACGCCGACAGTTGCCCCCGGGCCCAAGGCGTGTCCGGACTTGGCCGTGTAGGGAGGCGGAAGGGCAAGAGCGAAGCGCCGCGGGCCCTAACAGCTTGCGGTCTTGGGTGCCGCATGGCGGTTGATTGGACGTGAGCGCCTTAGCAACCACGCGAGTTGATAAAGGAGCGGCATCTACCTAGGCTTTGCTTTTTGCTTTCTCCGGTTGCTGCTCAGATCCACTTTCTTGCGTCTCTCCTTCCTTCCTCCAAAATTTCCAGATCCACTCCGACCCCGTGACCTAGGAAGTCATGGCGCCTCGTCAGTCCCCGTCCGTAGCTTGGTACTCGTCTACCCTAGACTCGCCGAACATGTCGGAGGCGAGCCTCGCCCGGTTGGGCCGGATGGCGGCGGCGCGGCGCATTGACGGGGCGAAGGTGTTCAAGGCCAGCTCCGCCATCCCTGAGGGTCAAGGGAGCACCTTCTATCCGTTCTTCGTAAGCGCTATTGCTGCTGGCTTGGTGCCTCCCTTCTCCAAGTTCTTCTTCTCTGTCCTCCGCCATTATAAGCTACAGGCTCTGCATCTCCACCCCAACTCCGTCCTTCTCCTGGCGATCTTCGCCTATTACTGTGAGGCTCATGTACGGGTGCAGCCCTTAGTGGCCTTGCTGCGCCACTACTTCTACCTCCAGACCTCTCATGGTCCTGCTTCCGCGTGCGCGAGCTTCATCGCGTACGGTGGCGCCATTGCCATTTCGAACGCCGGGAAAAGGATTGAGGGCTTTAGGAGCAAGTGGGTCTTGGCGGATGCTGGGCGCATCCACCCTCGGCTGATCTTGCCCACGGAGCAACCCACGAGCTCCAGCGATTGGGGTCGAGCGGAGCTCGCGGACCCCCGCGCGAAGCTGGTGTTGGAGAAGATGGACGCGGATCTGAGGCCGGCCAACATGGCGATGGCGAAGCTGACCAGCGTGTCGCTGCCGAGAGAATTCCTGGAGCAGCAGCTGGCTCCGCTTCGGCAGGATCTTCTTGGCGCCGACCCTCGCTTGGTGGCCGGGCGCTTGGAGCTGGCTTCAGGATGGATTCGATCCGACGCTTCGATTCGGGCGGAGCTGGTCCAGGCCTCGACGGCTTGCGATGAGGAGAAGCAGGCTGTCCTTGAGGAGAAGGCTGCTCGTGACGCAGCCCTGGGGGAGGTGGTCGACGTCCGTGGTCGCTGCAAGGCGCTGGAGGATGAGCTGCAAGGCCTGCGGGACCAGCTCGTGAAAGAGGTCCGCCTTCGCCAAGAGCAGGAAGAAGGCGTGAGGGCTCGCGAGGCGGCCGTCAAGGAGAGGGAGGTCAAGCTTAGGAAGCGCCGCGACCGCCTAGGCGTGCTGGAGAAGGAGTTGGGGGCAAGGAAGGCCGAGCTGGACGACAAGGCTCTGGTTCTTGCCGAGGACCGTGTGGCCTTCACGGAGATGGAGGCGAAGGCTCACTCCTCGCTGAGGACGCTTTACGACAGCGGCCTGGAGAGCCTGCTGGCTGGCACCAAGGACGGCCCCGCCAAGTTGCTACCCTTCCTAGTTCGTGCTCTTGAAGATGTTGCCCTTGGCCTTGGCCCCACGGTCGAGGCCGAGGCGCGTGTCTTGTCTTCTGCAGCGCTGACGCGGGTCCTCACCCACATCTACCTTCGCGATCCCGGCGTCAACCTCAACAGCCTGCTGGAGCTAGTAAGAGGCGAGCGTGCCGCTGCCGCTGTCGAGGCCGTGAAGGGTCGTGCGGAGGCTCTGTTGGGGAAGTTCCGGGCCTTCAGCACCAAGCCGAAGCAAGGCGCTGCCGACCCCACTTCTCCATGAGGCGAACCCACTCCGCGCTGCTCCACCGCCGACAAGTGACTCCGTCGTGGCTCCTGTCCTGCCTTTAATTCCTGCACATGTATCATGCCTCGGGGAGGCGTTTGAACTTGCGTTTGGCATTGAGATAACAGTGTGGACTATAATATTTGCTTTGGAATTCCTTGAGATTTATGCTTTTCCTTCCTACTTGCTTATGTTCTACGCCGGCAGAGCCCGGCCCCGCGCATACCTCAGCCGCCGTTAGCCCCGACAGGAAACCAGGACGGGACCAAGGAGTGAGGGTCTACGTGACAAATTAGGCTCCCGAGTCGCGATGCTCAGGAGTCCCCCTTGGCGCACGAACATCAAGTAGGGAGGTATGATGTGGGTGGATCTACCGTTCTACGTCTGCAGAGCCCGGCCGCGCGCATACCTCAACCGCCGTTAGCCTTTCGGAACTAAGGAGTGAGGGGCTACGTGACCAGTTGGGCTCCTGAGTCGCGATACTCAGGAGTCCCCCTTGACGCTCAAACGGCCTTCGTACCTTGGCTCCGCTCGGGGAGAGACGCACGACGAACCAGGCCCGGGGGGGCCTGGCTGGGCGGCGTGCCTCTGGGCGTGACCCAGGCGCAGCCCCCGTGCCCAGCCCCCTTGCGCGGCACTCCCGAGGGGAGGCGTTACGATGAGGCTAGACACTGAGCTCTGGGCTCCCTGAGGTTGATGCGGCCCGAGGGCCACCCTCAGTTGTTTATCACCAGCACGGAGCATAGCGCTTCCGTATGTGTACGGGCATAGCCGCTCCTCGGCAGTGTCGTCAGCCAGCGCGGAGCATGGTGCTTCCACTGGTACGTGGGAGTGGGCCCCCCTCCGGGAGGAGCCCCCGGGGCGTGTACAGCCCCGCCCTAACACGTGGCTGGCACGGTAGGGCCTGGCGAGGTGTATCTGGGCACCCGTGAGCCAGCGCGGGACTCACGGGGCCCTACCTCTAGGCGGGTTGCGCCTGGCACTGGGCCTTATCTTGTGATGTGTCCCTGCAAATTTGGTTAGATGCCGGCACTCTACGTCCTCGGGTCCTGGCCCTCGAGCTGGTCTCAGCCGTCGCTGGTATGCTAGGTCGCGATGCCGTGGACAAGGCCAGAGGGTGAGGGCTGGAGAGCCAGTAAGAGCCCTGAGTCGCGATGCTCAGGTACCCCCCCTTTAACGTGCAAGTGGTCGGCATGGAGAAGAGGAGGTGCCGTGGACCGGCATCAAATAATCAAGCATGGCGGGTCAAACGGATAACCGGAAATAAACGCAAAAGGGATACATGCCGCTGGGTCTGGCCCGAGCAACTTGGGGATGATGCAGCCCGAGGTATGCCCCCAACAAGGTAAGCTAACAACATGAAATAAAAGGGATACGTGCCGTAGGGACAGACCCACGCGGCCTGGGAATAATGCAGCCCTGTGGGGGGGGGGGGCGCTCCCAGCTGGAAATGAAACTTGTAAGATGTCACCTAATGATGTTGAGGACGAAGGACTGTTGGTGTAGCAGACTCGGTGGGCTGAGGAAGCCGGTCCTCACGAGCCCCCAGGCCTAGGGGCCTCGGGAGGCTCCGGAGGCGCTGGTGGCTCCTCGCGGACCATCTCCATCTCCGCCAGGGCTGCGGAACGCCTGGCCTCTTGTGCCTCCATGATGCCCCTCATAAGGCGCTGGTACGCGGCAGCCGCGTTCGGTAAGCCGTAAGGCATGCGAACGTAGCTGTGGGGTGGACCTCCATAGCACCCCACTCGTGAGGGCCAGAGGCGCTTCAGAGAGGCGACTCGATTGAGCCCTGGTATGTCGATGCAGACGCGCAGCGCACCATCCTTGCCTGGATGGGGAGCCACTACTGGTAGGCGGCGGCCGCCTTTCATGACTCTTGACTCCTGTAGCTACTGAATGGCCTTGCTGACGAACTCCTGAGGGTCTGGCTCTCCTTTCCTTACTCCTTCTTGAGGGAAACATGCTTCGAAACACTCCTCCATGTGGTGCCCAAGCGCCTCCCTCGTGACCCTAGCCAGGTCGGTGGCCCTCCAGGGGAGAGCCCCCGAGCCCTGCCTGAGGAGGGCGTCGGGCGCACTTTCCTATGCGATGGAAGGAGGTTCCCCCTGGGCAGGCGCGGGCCCAGAGGGGCCTGCCTTCTGAGGGGCCGGGCCGAACGATGTCTTCTTCTTCTTGGGGGCGGTCTCGGGAAGCCTCCTGCTTCCGCGATCCGGGTCTTCTTGTGACGCAGCCTGAAAGGTTCGCTCCAGGGAACACACCGCGTCCTTCTCTTCACAGGGCACCGTGATGACTCCGCCACTTCCTAGCATCTTGGGGACGTTGTAGCCGTGGTGAGTTACGACCATGAACTTGGCCAGCGCTGGGTACCCAAGGATGGCATTGTACGGCATGCGAATGTGAGCGACGTCGAAGTCGATCAGCTTGGTGCAGTAGTTGTCGCGTGCCCCAAAGGTGACAGGGAGGCGGACCTGCCCAATCGGGACCGTGGAGCCGTCGGCGACTCTGGAGAAAGGCTTGGTTGGCTGAAGTTGGCTGTAGGGCACTTGGAAATTGTTGAATGTTTCCACGGACAAGATGTTGAGCCCTGCCCCGCCATCAATGAGGGTCCTGGTGACCACCACGTTGCTGATGATTGGGGAACAAAGCATCGGGAGGACTCCGGCTGTAGCCGCACACTTGAGCTGATCTGCTGAGCTGAACGTGATGGCGCACGCCGACCACCTGAGAGGGCGCGTGGCTTCGAGCTTGGGGAGGACTGCATTCACTTCGCGGGCGAACTGCTTGAAGATGCGTTGAGAGGCTGGGGCTTGAGCCCCGCCCAGGATGCAGGCGATCGCGCGCGGCTCCTGGAAGCCCCCAGCCCCCTCGTCCTGGTGGCGGTCCTCGTTCCTCCTTGGCTGCGGCGGCAACAGAGGGAGGCCTGCATTGCCTTGCGGGCGATCCTCGCGAGGCTGATCCCTCCAGTCTCCCTCGCGAGGCGGATCTTGCCAGCGATCCTCGCGAGGTTGATCGCGCCACCCTTGGCGCGGGCCATGGTCTTCCCAGCATCCTGCGTTCCTTCCTCCTCCTCGACCGTAGCCCCGGTCATCGCGGTCGGGGCGACGGCCGATCCTTCCTTCTCGCACGGCTCGGAGCTCTTGACATTCGTTGGTGTTGTGGGTGTGGAGGTCGTGGTACACACAGTATCGACTGCCCTTGGGAGGTTCGGGCAGATCTCTGCCCCGCTTGGTGTCTGGTTCTGCCGCGAGCACGGCAGCCCCCTTGCGCTTCACATCCTTGGCCTTGGGCTTCTTCTCTTCTGGGTCTGCGGCAGGCAGCTCGAGGAGGGAGAGACGCCCTTCCTCGGCCCTGGCACACTTGGTTGCCAAGTTGAACAGCTCCAAGGAAGTGCACAGGTCTTCATGCATCGCCAGCTCCTCCTTCATCTTGACATCGCGCACGCCGTCGGAGAAGGCTGAGATGATGGCCTCCTCAGTCACCTTGGGAATCTTGAGGCGTGCGTTGTTGAAGCGCTGGATGTACTTCTGCAGGGTCTCCCCGGGTTGTTGCTTGATGCGGCGCATGTCGCTCACGACGGGAGGCCGGTCGCGAGTACCTTGGAAGTTGGCGATGAAGCGGGTGCGCATCTCGTCCCAGGAGGAGATCGTGCCTGGGGCCAGGTTCAGGAGCCAGGTGCGGGCCCCGTCCTTGAGCGCCATGGGAAACCAGTTTGCCATGACCTTCTCGTCTCCGTTGGCAGCTTCGATGCCCAGCTCATAGAGCTGGAGGAACTCCGCAGGGTCGGCCGTGCCATCGTAACGAGGAGGCAGGTCTGGCTTGAACTTGCCGGGCCACGCGAACCTGTGTAGCTCGGTGGTGAAGGCACGGCAGCCTGCTGTGGCCACGGGAGGCCTTGGGTGACGAAGAGCATGGTCTTGCATGTCCCCACGCGCTGCAGCTGGGAGCAGCACGGGGTCTTGGCGTGCGGGAGCAGGAGCATGGTCGCGACGTGCTGGAGCAGGGAACGCCCAGGCAGCTTCTTGCGGGCGAGGGACTTCTTGGCAGCTCTGCTCTTGCCGCACTGGCACCTGACGGAGCGGGTTCCGCCCAGGGGCCACGCGCCTTGGAGCCATGGCGCCTTCTTGAGGAGGAGGCGGCCGGGGCGCCGCCGGAGCCTCGTCGCCCGCGCGGGGCGCGGTGCGGTGCAGCGAAACGGATGGCGCAGGAGAGCCCCCTGCGGCGCGGACGAGCTCGGCGATGCAGTGAAGCCATTCTTCATAGACGTCGTCGACGGGACGGTAGCGCAGGAGCTCGTTTGCCGCAATGAGCGCAGCTCAAGCCTCCATGGGTGCGCGGAGCATGCGGGACGAAGAGCCAGCTGGGGTGAGCGAGGGAGTAGCGGTGCGGCCGTCTTGCGCACTGACGGATGCTGAGGCGATGCTTGCTTCTCGTCCCCCGCCGGGCCGGTGGCGGCATTGACGACACGTGACGGGGAACGGCGAGGACGCCCACCGACAGGAGCCGTCTGGGTGACGCGGGAAGCGAGAGCGGCCCGGCGCTCAGCGCGGGCCCGACGAGCGTCAAACATGGGCGCAATGGTCGGAGGAGAACGGGGTGGTGGAAGACGAATTCTGGCGCACCCCTACCTGGCGCGCCAAATGTTGGATTTCGGGTTCCGTCAGACCCTTGAGGTTCAAACACTGGGGTGCGTGCGGAGATTTCGCCTTCTACCTACCTGCACCCCTCCGCCTCGCTAAGATCTAAGCTATGGAAAGAACAACACAAGAGACGCAAGGTTTATACTGGTTCGGGCCACCGTTGTGGTGTAATACCCTACTCCAGTGTGTGGTGTGGTGGATTGCCTCTTGGGCTGATGATGATGAACAATACAAGGAAGAACAGCCTCGCGAGGGCCTGTTCTTTGCTGGGGGGGACGAACTGCTAGGAGGAGTTCAGTCACCCTTCTCTCTCTCTGATTTCGATCCGATCCTTGATCCTCGATCTCTGTCTCTAACCTTCCTTTTACCTCGAACCGAACCCTGATCCTTGTGGGTGGCTGGTCCTATTTATAGGCAATGGCACTGGGCCTCTTCCCAAATATTGAGCGGGAAGGGCGCCAACAATTGGCCATTTTGAAGGGGAACATCTAGTACACTTATCCTGACTAAAGTTGGTCCTCGCCTGCACAAAGCTCTGGTGGTGACGCCGTCTTGGGCTCCACGATGACCTCCGTCTTGCGGTCCTCCTGGTCTTGGTCTTGTTGCACCAAAACGGCAACCTTTGCCTGATGCCTCGGTACTCCGCGGCTGCGCTTGCCCCCTTTGCACCAAAGGGGAAAGGAGGACACTGCACGGGCTGGCGCCCGCCTGGCGCCCTTGGTCGTCATGGCTTGCGTCACGGGCACCTCGTGAGGTACCCCGCCTTGATCTCTCCGCCTCCTCGCGAGCCAGCCTGGTGAGGCCGTGCCTGAGGAAGCTCCGTGTCGTCCACCCCGCGAGGCTTGGCCCCTCGCGAGGGTCTTGGGTCCGTGTTGATGAAGATGGGCCGTGCTGGGCCCCCCTTTGAGCCACGCCGCAGGCCGCAGGCAGGCATGTCTGGGGACCCCCGTTCCCAGAACGCCGACAAAAAAACCTCAAAAAATGTTCAAATCAAACAACAAGAACTCAAGGCTTTCATAGGCGGCCAGGCCTAAAAATCAAGTGCTTTCACGGGCCGCACAGCCACTGAGTTAAACCTTTATACAAACCTTATAAGCCGGACTTCACACAACCAATCGCCGTTTTAACTTTGACAAGTTCAGGGTCCATATAAGATTGACTTGTCAAAAGTACGGCGGGTCGTTCCAGGATTACCTGGGCGGAGTGGCAGACTTAAAAAGGCAGGATAACCCAGGGTGTTAGGTGAATACACCTGGCTTCCAAGCCTGGCTTTTAAGCCTATTACAAGGGTTATAAAAACTCTTGTCCTTTAGAACAAAGAGCCCCCAAGCAATATTTTTGAGCTGTGCTCAATGGGCACCTATGTTTGAGTTGTGCTTTTGCAACTGACTCTCTTTGATCCCTTTAACCTGGGTAGCAAGCCCCCAAGTTTTATATATATATATATATATATATATATATATATATATATATATATATATATATGGCCTATAAGCTGGATCAAAGGGTAATCATAACTTCGCTTTATAAAGCATAAGCCCCCAAGTGACCAAAAACTCGTTATTTAAAGAGAAAATGACAGAGGCCCTACTTTAAGAGGGATGCCGACTTTATTATATTGATCACAATATATACATTGTCAAAATATGTACATCAGAAGAGTCAGTGGCTCAGGTGTTGTAAGGCCGAAGATGAACAATATTCCACGGCCGGTGGGTCTCCTCCTCCGAATTACGTGAGTCTTTGTGCTCTCGAACATCGATAAGGTAGTAGGACCCATTGTTGAGATTCTTACTGACCACAAAAGGTCCTTCCCAAGGGGGGGATAACTTGTGCATATTGGTTTGATCCTGGATAAGCCGGAGCACCATACCACCTTCTTGAAAAGTTCTGGTTTTAACCCGACGGCTGTGATAATGGTGCAGATCTTGCTGGTAGATCGCTGAACGAGCCGCCGCGATATCATGCTCCTCATCTAACAGGTCAAGTGCTTCCTGACATACCTTTTCATTGTCAGCTTCAACATAAGCCGCCACATGCGGTGAGTCATGACGGATGTCACTAGGGAGAACCGCCTCTGCTCCGTAAACCATGAAGAAGGGTGTGTAACCCATAGATCTGTTGGGGGTGGTATTAATGTTCCATAACACAGAAGGTATATCCTCCACCCAACAACCTGGCATCCTCTGTAAGGGAACCATAAGCCGGGGCATGATGCCTCTTAGGATCTCTTGATTGGCTCTCTCAGCTTGACCATTAGATTGGGGGTGAGCCACTGATGACACATCAAGCTAGATATAATCACGTTGACAAAATTCTTTCATAGCACCCTTGGATAGATTAATGCCATTATCAGTTATGATACTGTGGGGAAAGCCAAAACGGAAAATCACCCTTTTAAGGAACTGAACCACGGTCGCCGCGTCACATTTACTGACCAGCTCAGCCTCAACCCACTTTGTAAATTTGTCAACCGCCACCAGGAGATGTGTCTTTTTGTCCTTGGACCTTTTGAAAGGTCCAACCATATCAAGCCCCCAAACTGCAAACGGCCAAGTAATCAGAATCATCCTTAATTCTTGAGCCGACACATGGGCTCGTCGTGAAAATTTCTGACATCCATCACACCTACTAACCAGGTCTTCAACGTCAGCATGAGCCGTCAGCCAATAAAATCCATGACGAAAAGCTTTAGCCACGAGAGACTTTGAACCGACATGATGACCATAGTCTCCTTCATGAATCTCACGTAGGATTTCACGACCCTCTTTTGGAGAAACACAACGTTGAAAGGCCCCTGTAACACTGCAGTAATGCAGCTGTCCATTGACAATTGTCATTGACTTAGACCACCGGTTTATCTGCCTGGCTAAGGTTTCATCCTCTGGTAACTCGCCCCGGGTCATATAAGCCAAATAAGGGACTGTCCAATCCGGGATAGCATGAATAGCCGCCACCAATTGTGCTTCTGGGTCAGGAATAGCAAGATCCTCCTCTATAGGCAACTTGACTGAGGGGTTATATAAAATATCCAAGAAAGTATTGGGTGGCACCGGCTTACGCTGAGAACCCAGCCGGCTTAAAGCATCAGCCGCCTCATTCTTCCTTCGATCAATATGCTCGACCTGATAACCCTTGAAATGACCCGCAATAGCATCAACCTATCGACGATAAGCCACCATGAACGGATCCTTAGAATCCCAAGTACCAGAAACTTGTTGAGCCACCAAATCCGAGTCACCAAAGCACCTCACCCGGCATAGGTTCATCTCCTTAGCCACCCGAAGACCATGGAGCAGGGCCTCATACTCAGCTGCATTGTTAGTGCAAGTGAACATCAAATGGAGAACATAAGAAAATTTATCACCTTGAGGGGAAGCTAGCACAACTCCAGCCCCCGAGCCCTCCAATTGCCTGGACCCATCAAAGTGAATAGCCCAATATGTGTTATCCTGCTTTTCCTCAGGCCTTTGCAGTTCTGTCCAGTCATTGATGAAATCCACTAGTGCTTGAGACTTGATGGCCGTGCAAGGCATATACTTCAAACCATGAGGTCCAAGCTCAATGACCCATTTGGCTATCCAACCTGTAGCTTCTCTGTTCTGGATAATATCCCCTAAGGGAGCCGAACTTACCACAATGATAGGATGGCCCAAAAAATATTGCTTAAGCTTCCGACTGGCCATGAACACCCCATACACAAGCTTCTGCCAGTGCGGATACCTCTGCTTGGACTCGATAAGCACCTCGCCGATGTAATAAACCGGCCTTTGAACCGGATATTCCTTGCCCGCCTCCTTCCGTTCCACCACAATGGCTATGCTCACAGCCTGGTCATTCGCAGCCACATATAACATCAACGGATCCTTATCAACAGGGACAGCAAGAACAGGCGGCTCAGCCAGCTGTTTCTTTAAGTCCTCAAACGCTGCATTAGCGGCATCACTCCAGACAAAGTTATCCGTCTTTTTCATCATTTGATATAGAGGGATAGCCTTCTCTCCCAACCGGCTTATGAACCGGCTTAAGGCCGTAATACGACCCGCCAGTCATTGAACATCATTGATACACGCCGGCTTAGCTAAAGAAGTGATGGCTTTGATCTTCTCTGGATTAGCTTCAATGCCTCTGTTAGAAACCAAAAAACCCAAAAGCTTGCCCGCCGGCACACCAAAAACGCACTTTGCCGGGTTAAGCATCATCTTATAAACCCGGAGGTTATCAAAGGTCTCCTTCAAATCATCTATCAAAGTCTCCTTCTTTCTGGATTTCAGTACAATATCATCCACTTAAGCATGAAAATTGCGCCCAATCTGATTATGAAGACAGTTCTGCACACAGCGCTGGTAAGTAGCCTGGGCACTCTTGAGCCCAAAAGGCATAAACACAATATCATGTAATGGTCGGTCAGCCGCATTGTGCGATGGTGGTATGTATTCCGGCGCCTCATCGTCGAACTGAGGTAGCAATTTGCGCTTCGGGTAGCTTTTGGTTGGGCGCTTGAGGCCGTATTCTTCGGCTGCTAGGACATCAGTTCATTTATTGTTGAGCAGATCTTGGTCAGCTTGAAGCTGTTGCTGCTTCTTTTTCAGGCTCCTTGCAATGGCTATCAGCTGGCGCTTGAAGCGCTCCTGCTCAAGTGGTTCCTTAGGCACGATGAAATCCTCGGTGCCAAGGCTTGCCTCGTCCTCACATAGCGGAAGATAATTGCCGTCCTCTAACTCTTCATGCATGGCTTGTTTTCCAAGGTTGACCTGCCCATCTTCCCATTCATCTTGCTTAGTAGCTGTGTCAACGGGGTCTTCGTTGTCTTCATCACCCTCCAGAGTATTATCTTCTCCTGTGCCAGTGTTGCTATCTCTACTGCGGCGTGACTTAGAGCGGTGTCGTTGACGCCGGCGCTTTGATTGTATTTCCGAAGGTTTATCTTCTACTGGGTCTTCCTTGTCATCGCCGCTGTTCTCCTTTGGTGCATCCACCATGTATACATCATACGAGGAAGTGGCCGTCCAGTGTCTGGTGAACGACGGGTTCTGGGCCTCTTCTTCTCCGGCATCATCGTCCATACCATCGATGTCGTCGGAGCCGTAATCAAGCGTGTCGATTAAATCCTCGATAGTGGCTATAAAGTGGGTGGCGGGTGGGGAGCGAAATTTTCCACCATCAGCCCCTAGTTCGAACCGGACATAGTTTGACTGTGGGTCCCACGCCAAGGACAGGTTCTTTAAAGAGTTTAGCACATTGCCCAAGGGCGAGTGCTGGAAGATGTCTACGATGCTGAACTCGAAGATCGATAAACGATCAAGTTCGGCGTCCGCGGGCTCACATGGTTCGGAACTTATGGCCGGAGACGAGTCCGGAGTTCCGGTGACACAGATATCGTGTGAGGTAAGGTCCATAAGCGGCTCCAACGCCGGGGAATCGATGGCCTCCATGGTGGGGTTGAGCCTCCGATCCTTAGATGGCGCAGTATGCTCCGGATCTAAGGCCAGAGCGGTTGCATGAGCTATCTCCTGAATGCTGTCCGATGACAGATTTAGGTCATGTTCATCGAGGTGACCAGGAGCGGTCGCCGCAGTCTCAGATCCGGCGAAGATCAAATCTCCACGGATGTCCGCGACGTAGTTCAAGCTCCCAAATCTGACCTGATGGCCAGGGGCGTAGCTTTCGATCTGCTCCAGATGGACGAGCGAGTTGGCCCGGAGTGCGAAGCCGCCGAACACGAAGATCTGTCCTGAGAGGAAGTCTCCCCCCTGGACGGCATAGTTGTGGATGATTGAAGGAGCCATCGAACCTCTTGACGACGACATAGTGGAACTCTCAATGAAAGCACCAATGTTGGTGTCAAAACCGGCGGATCTCGGGTAGGGGGCCCCGAACTGTGCGTCTAAGGTTGATGGTAACATGAGACAAGGGACACGATGTTTACCCAGGTTCGGGCCCTCTCTATGGAGGTAATATCCTACGTCCTGCTTGATTGATATTGATGAATATGAGTATTACAAGAGTTGATCTACCATGAGATCGTAATGGCTAAACCCTAGAGGCCTAGCTTGTATGGCTATGGTAATGAATATCCCCCCTCCGGACTAAGTCCTCCGGTTTATATAGACACCGGGAGGATCTAGGGTTACACATGGTCGGTTACAAAGAAAGGAATCTACATATTTGGTCACCGAGCTTGCCTTCCACACCAAGGAGAGTCCCATCCAGACACGGGTGCAGTCTTCGGTCTTCGTGTTCTTCAAAGCCCATCAGTCCGGCCCATGGCTAATAGGTCGGATGCTCGAGGACCCCTTAGTCCAGGACTCCCTCACCAATCACTCTGGTAAGTCTTCAAGGTAGACTTCCAAACCTTCACAAACTTCGTTCACCGGTGATCCACAATGACTCTTGGATGATCAGAACGCGAGGCCTAACCGGCTGGAGGATTCACAGTCCTCAGGTGTAATAAGTCTTCAGATCACGCAGATAGAAAGACTTCAATGATGCCTAACACTCTTTGGCTCTGGGTGTTTAGGGCTTTGTCTTCGCAAGGATTTCTCTCAGAGGCTTTGAGTTGGGTTGCTGTCAAAACGGCAAAAGCCGCGCACTAACTCTGAGCAGCCACCAATTTATGGTGTAGGGTGTGGGCTATTTATAGCCACGAGGCAACCCAACCTGATTTGTCCGAAATGACCCTGGGTCAGTAAGGAACTGACACGTATCCAACGGTCAGATTTCAAACACACACGGCAGCTTGACTTGGGATACAAGTAAAGCTGACTCATCTAGCTCTGGATAAGATTTTCTCTCATTGTCTTTGCTCGAAGACATAGGATTTGGTTGAGCATCACTTCAGTCACTCTGACTTTGTTCACTTGGACCCCACTTAGCAGTACGGTGGTTCCTATGAATCAACAAAAAAGAAAAGGAAACTACGAAACAACTATGTCTTTGCAATCCATAGTCTTCATACGATGTCTTCTCATGTCATAGTCTTCAATGTGAAACTCTTCACAGACCACCATTGTCTTCAATGTCTTCACACATTTTTAGGGGTCATATTTGGTAGTTAAATCGGATCAATGAGGGACTACTACCTGTGTTATCCTGCAATTCTCACAAACACATTAATCCCTCAACCAGGTTTGTCGTCAATACTCCAAAACCAACTAGGGGTGGCACTAGATGCACTTACAATCCCCCATTTTTGGTGATTGATGACAAACTGATTGAAGTTTTCAATGGGGATAAAAGGATGTGAGATTGTAAGGATAAGGTATTGTCTTCATAAGTAGCAAAAGGCTCCCCCTGAAGATGTGCATATAAATAATTTGCGTTTGAATGCAAATGCACATGGCAGGTTTTACTTGTGGAGATCCTCTTCAGCTTATGAAGACAATTCATCATGCATGGAAGAATAAAATGAAGATAATGACATACATAATGAAAAATAGACGTCTGCGGAATGACTTCGTGCGGAATTTATCATTGCACATGCGGAATTCATCATCGGATCACATAGTTAACAAAAAGGTAGCAGACGACCATCAAGTTTAAGTGTTAGAACTCAAAGAACCGAAAGTATCAAAAGCGAGAGTTGTAAACACTTGGCAAAAAGTATAGCAATCACCCATAAGGACCCGCTTGAAGACTATCAACTCATATGCTTCTCCCCATTTTGTCAGTAAGGACCAAAAAGGTTTGAAGACATCGAGCTTCTACTCGTTCCCATGGGGAGGAGAAGGTGCAGGGTCAACGTTGGAGTCCGGTGGTGCAGAAGAGCTTGGTGCAGTGTCGATTCGCAGCGAAGTTGTAGTTGGTGAAGTAGCATCATCTTCATCATCAAAGACTCTGGCATTGACAGGTGCCGCCGAGGAGGAGTACTCAGAGTCTTTGAGTGAGGGAGCCCGACGCAAGAGAGCGTTCCTGGGAGGAGTGGAATCAAATTTGAATCGCTCTGTGAAGCCATCCTGTTGAAGATCATCTTCAGAGATTAGCAATGTTAGAGTCTTCCACGACCGCCGACAGGTTTCATGCGTGACAAAGGCATTCTGGGTGGCAAGATTTTGAATGCGATTAACGTCCACCAAGAGACTCGACATCTGACGCTTGAGCCAGTCATGATGCTTATCCTATTTCTGATGTAATGATGTAATGCCATGAGAAGCTCTCGATCATTGAGAGCGCGAGATCGCTTCCGAGGCCTTTGAGCCATGGTGCTTTTCAGTGGCTTCAGTGTTTGCACGACGAGGTGCACGAGTGTTACCAGCCAAAGGATAAACACGAGTGGCAGCAAGAACTCCTTCAATGGGTTGGGTGAAGCTTGGTGATCGACATTGTGAAGATATAGTGGCTCCTTAGCAGGTTCAGGGTAGATGGCTTCGACAGACATATCAACTTCGTGCAAGAAGACGAGATGATTGCACGCAGAGGGCTGATAGTTGACAAAAGAGTGAAGCTTGATGAGGCGCTGATACGTCTCCAACGTATCTATAATTTTTGATTCCTCCATGCTATATTATCTACTATTTTGGGCATTATTGGGCTTTATTATACACTTTTATATTATTTTTGGGACTAACCTATTAACCGAAGGCCCAGCCCAGAATTGTTGTTTTTTGCCTGTTTTAGGGTTTCTAAGAAAAGGAATACCAAACGGAGTCCAAACGGAATGGAACCTTCGGGAATGTGATTTTCTCAACAAACAAGACCCGGGAGACTTGGACCCTACGTCAAGACACAAAAGAGGAGGCCACGAGGTAGGGGGGCGCGCCCACTCCCACCAGGCGCGCCCTCCACCCTCGTGGGCCCCCTATTGCCCTAACGACCTACTCCTTCCTCCTATATATACCTATGTACCCCCAAACGATTAGATACGGAGCCAAAAACCTAATTCAACCGCCGCAACTTTCTGTATCCACGAGATCCCATCTTGGGGCATGTTCCGAGCTCCACCGGAGGGGGCATCGATCACGGAGGGGTTCACATCAACACCATAGCCCCTCCGATGAAGTGTGAGTAGTTTACCTCAGACCTACGGGTCCATAGTTATTAGCTAGATGGCTTCTTCTCTCTTTTTGGATCTCAATACAATGTTCTCCCCCTCTCTTGTGGAGAACTATTCGATGTAATATTCTTTTTGTGGTGTGTTTGTTGAGACCGATGAATTGTGGGTTTATGATCAAGTCTATCTATGAACAATATTTGAATCTTCTCTGAATTCTTTTATGTATGATTGGTTATCTTTGCAAGTCTCTTCGAATTATCAGTTTGGTTTGGCCTACTAGATTGATCTTTCTTGTAATGGGAGAAGTGCTTAGCTTTGGGTTCAATCTTGCAGCGTCCTTTCCCAGTGATAGTGGGGGTAGCAAGGCACGTATTGTATTGTTGCCATCGAGGATAACAAGATGGGGTTTTCATCGTATTGCATGAGTTTATCCCTCTACATCATGTCATCTTGCTTAAGGCATTACTCTATTTTTAACTTAATACTCTAGATGCATGCTGGATAGCGGTCGATGAGTGGAGTAATAGTAGTAGATGCAGGCAGGAGTCGGTCTACTTGTCTCGGACGTGATGCCTATATACATGATCATACCTAGATATTCTCATAACTATGCTCAATTCTGTTAATTGCTCAACAATAATTTGTTCACCCACCGTAGAATAGCTATGCTCTCGAGAGAAGCCACTAGTGAAACCTATGGCCCCCGGGTCTATCTTTATCATATTAATCTCCTACTACTTAGTTATTTCCTTTTCTCTTTACTTTGCCTTTATTTTACTTTGCATCTTTATCACAAAAATACCAAAAAAATTATCTTATCATATCTATCAGATCTCACTCTCGTAAGTGGCCGTGTAGGGATTGACAACCCATATTCGCGTTGGTTGCGAGGATTTATTTGTTTTGTGCAGGTACGAGGGACTCGCGCGTAGCCTCCTACTGGATTGATACGTTGGTTCTCAAAAACTGAGGGAAATACTTACGCTACTTTGCTGCATCATCCCTTCCTCTTCAGGGAAAACCAACGCAGTGCTCAAGAGGTAGCAAGAAGGATTTTTGGTGCCGTTACCGGGGAGGTCTACGCAAAAGTCAACATACCAAGTACCCATCACATACCCTTATCTCCCGCATTACATTATTTGCCATTTGCCTCTCGTTTTCCTCTCCCCCACTTCACCCTTGCCGTTTTATTCGCCCTCTCTGTCTATCCTCCATCTCTTTCTCTATTTGCCTCTTTCTGCCCACTTGCTTTTTGTTTGCTTGTGTGTTAGTTCGTTTGCTTGTCACGATGGCTCCACCTAAATTTGGTGATCTCCACCTTAAAAGGCTAGAAGAGATCGAAAGCAATGTCAGGAGTTTTATGGTTTTGCAATTTGAACATAATAGTTTCTTCAGAAACGAGCTTAAGGAATAGAAAAGTTTTTTGAGTTTTATGAATAAAGAGCTTGATGATATGTCTAAAGAATTCGATGGTTTAAGATCCCAGACTGCTCGTCTTGAGAAATTGACTGCTGAAATTTCGGATAAGCAGGCCACCTTAGTTAGTAGGATGGCCGCTAAACCGGATTGCTATGAAAATAATGATGAAGATCTAAAAGTTATTGATGTGTCCCCTATTAAATCTTTGTTTTGCAATATGAATCTTGATAATGATGGGACTGAATATGATCCACATTTACCTAGAAGGCGTTCCAAGAATTTGGAATTTTTTGATCTTGATGCTAAAATTGATAAAAGTGGGATTGAAGAAATTAAAACCCTAGATGTTGCTAAACCCACTATTATGGATTTCAAGGAATTTAACTATGAAAATTGATCTTTGATTGATTGTATTTCCTTGTTACAATATGTGCTAAATTCTCCTCATGCTTATAGTCAAAATAAAGCATTTACTAAACATATCGTTGATGCCTTGATGCAATCTTATGAAGAAAAACTTGAATTGGAAGTTTCTATCCCTAGAAAGCTTTATGATGAGTGGGAACCAACTATTAAAATTAAAATGAAAGATCGTGAATGCTATGCTTTATGTGATTTGGGTGCTAGTCATTACAAAAAAAAGACACATCCGTGACATTTTGGGCTGAACGATTTTTTTTCTGTCATACATATGACACTTCTATGACGATAATTGTGACAAAACCGGGTATCATCATAGATGTGGTGGGCTCCTACTTCTATGACAAAAAATCATGACAGAAAATGGGCTTTTCGTCCTGGGCGGGCCGGAGAAGCAGCTGCATGACATTCTTTGTGCCATCCATGACGGAAAAAACCATGGTAGAAGCGAGGGGGAGGAAAATTTCGGGGAGTTCCCGGTTACGGTGCGAGGTCGGGGGCCGAGCGATGCGCGTTTCTCTCATACACATATGCGCATGTGTGCGAGGCGTTGGCTCTAACTGAACCCGAGCGAGCCGTTGGGCTCTAACTGAACCCGAGCGATTGCACTGCAGGCTACGCGTTACTGAACCCGAGCGATCGATCGATGGATGTTAACTGAACCCGATCCAGCGATTCCTTCGCTACTGCTGCTAACTGAAGCCGATCGATGCTGCCTCTAGGATGAACAGTGAGTGTTGTGGGGGGGGGGGGGTTGGATGAACAGTGAGCGGTGGCGTTGCCTCTGGATGAACAGGACCCCGTGGTGTGGTGGAGGGTTGGATGAACAGTAGACGGTGGAGGGGCCGTGGAGGGGTGGTTGAACAGGACCCCATGGTGTGGAGGGCTAGATGAACAGTAGACGGTGGAGGGGTGGTTGAACAGTAGCCAGTGGAGTAGCGCGTGGTGGAGGCTGGATGAACAGGAGCCCGTGGAGGCTGGAGGAGGTCGACGGTAGCCCGTGAAGGCTGGAGGAGGTCGACGGTGGAGATGAACAGTATCCCGTGGAGTCCCGTTTTACGGTACGCCACACCCCTCCCGATGAACAGGACCCTCGTTTCGACCGTAGGATGTCCGTTTCATCCGTTTTGTGGTATGGCACACCCCTCCCGATCAACAGGACCCCCGTTTCAACCGTAGGAGGTCCGTTTTGTCCGTTTTGCGGTACACCACACCCCTCCCGATCAACAGGACCCCCGTTTCGACTGTAGGAGGTCCTTTTCCTCCGTTTTGCGATATTCCAGACCCCTCCCGATCAACAGGACCCCGTTCAGGCCTCGTTTCCATCGCCTGTTCCGTCCAAACCCTCCCGATGAACACGACCACGCATTCCGTTCCGACCTAGCGGTTGGCTCCCACGCGTTCCGTTGCCTCCCAATGAACACGACGCATTCCATTGCCTCCCCATGAACACGACGCATTCCATTGCCTCCCCATGAACACGACGACGACACTGTTTCTCCGTTCCGACCCAGCCATGTACACGAGCCCTGGCCGTACGTATGCACGAGTAGGCGTTCGAGACCCTTCCCGTATGTACGTACGTGGCTGTATTTTCTTTCTTGCACCCTGGCCGCTGTACATATGTGTACATGCTACGTGCGCGCCTCTACTACGACACGTGTACGCCTCTACTACGACACGTGCGCTCCTCTACATCGACCAATATATATGTACGTACACGTTCGCGACTAGAATGACAATGCTACGTACGCTTCGACCAGGTGGGTCCCAACTGTCAGGCACTTCCTTGCGTGCGAAGATGTAGCTGGTGGGTCCCAGTAGTCAGGGGGGCGAATCGTTCTGTTTTTTTGCCCGGACGCACTTCCTTGCATGCGAAGGTGTAGCTGGTGGGTCCCAGCAGTCAGGGGGAAACGTTTTTTTTGCGAAATACGGTGGCCCGTCCGGTGGGTCCCCGCTGTCAGGTGGAGGAATAATTATTTTGCACGTAATAAGGAGGCACTTCCTTGCTGCGGCCGTGGACCCAGCTGTCAGCCTCTCCACGTACATTCCATGTCCGATGGAAGCCGTTCCTTGACCACGTTGACCACGCCGCGCTAAGAGCACCAGGGCGGTGGACGAGGCGAGGCCTAGGAAGGGGACGACGTGGAGCCGGGGAAGACGCGGCAGTGGATGCCCACACGTAGAGGAGTACGAGGGTTCACTTGTTCGCTACGATGTGAGGCTGCTGTCACCGCAGAATAACAGGGGGTGTGGGTGAGTAGAGGGATGGCCTGGCTAGCGGTGGGAGTAGTAGGGGGCGGTGAGGCCTTCGCCGCATCGCATACGACCATGAGAGGCAGGAGCACAAGGCACGACCGGCGCTGGTTTGGGCGGCTGTTGCAAGAAGACCAGAGGTTGAAGAAGCACTATGGCCGTTGGATGGACATCATACTGTCACTGGAGCTAGAATCGTGCATATATTGACTAACTTGACAAAGCCCTCCGTCGCTATCAACTTAGTAGGCCCACAAGTCAGCCTGCCACTATACTGGGTCCCAGGTAACAGGGGGAGTATTCATTTTTTTGTGCGTAATAAGGAGGCACTTCCTTGCGTGCGAAGATATAGCTGGTGGGTCCGAGCTGTCAGCGGCGGTAACGTTTTTTTCATGAAATACAGAGGCCCTTTCGGTGGGTCCCTGATGTCAGGTGGAGGAATCATTATTTTCCGCCTAATAAGGAGGCATTTCCTTGCGTGCGGCCGTGGACCCAGCTGTTGGCCTCTCCATGTACAATCCACTTCAGATGCATGTCGGTCGTTGACCATGTTGACCAGGCCGCGCCGAGAGCACCAGGGCGGTGGACGACGGTGAGGCCTAGGAAGGGAACGACACGGAGGCAGGGAAGACTCAACAGTTGTTTCCCACGCGGAGGGGAGTACGACTGTACAAGGGTGTACTGGTTCGTCTGCCGTCGCCAGAGAATAACAGCAAGTGTAGGTAAGTAGAGGGATGGATAGGCCAGCGATGGGAGTACGGTGGGGCGGCGAGGCTTGCGTGGCAACACAGCCGGCCGCGAGGAGGAGGGAGCAGGCAGTCCTCCCACCGGTGCTTGTTTGAGCGGCTGGAGAAGGAAGAGCAGAGATTGAAGAAGCACGACGATCGTTCGATGGACATCCAACAGTCACTGCTTGTGCGTCAACCTTTTTTAAGGAAAGCCTCAAATCTGTGGAAAACAGCATACAACCCATTTGCTAATTCTTAAGGTTTTTTTGGAGCCCATATTCTTTTTGTTAGCATTACAACCCATATTGTGTCCACGGTTAAAAAATTATACGAAATTTTGCATATTTCGGTGCGGTCCGAACTATTTTTAATCCTGAAATTTCGACTCGCATTCAAACTGATTATAAAAATAAATGTATATCAATATAAAATCCAAAAAATTCTCCACGCATAAAAATTAATGTAATTGAAAATCTCAAAATGAAAAAAAGATACTTGAAACTAATTGCCGGTTTGATGTGTTTTAAAAATGTACAACCCATTTCTCATTACTGATGGGCCATTTTCTCGGCCAGCCGAATGAAAGCTCTCCTCGTCTTGAAAGATTTGCAGCCCAACAGGTCTAACAAAGCGACTTACTTGGCAAATCACAAAAAAACTAGGCTGTGGCCGTGGACCCAGCTGTCAGTCCATTTGTTTTTAGTCCATTTGGTGGGTTGGGTGAAACAATGATGTAGCATCTATGCAACCCGTTCAAATCCAATTTGCATTTTTCTCGAAATCCGTGGACTTGCTGGGCTGGGTGAAAATATCATGTTGGGCTAGACGGAGAAATTTTATAAAAAACATAAACACATGATTGCACGTCAGTAAAATCTTTGCAAGCTTATGTACGCAATCACTAGGAGTTAACTTGCCAAGTTATATATAAACAATTATTATTATTATTTTGAAAGAACTTTCAACTTACGAAATAAAATATCATTTTAATTTGATGACTTAATAGTACATGGGGTATTATTATTTTTTAGGCTAGACGTGGGACAGTTGAGTTGGTTCTAGGGGAAAGTACTGGGAGAAAACTCAGTTTACATCGAAAAAGAAAGTGGGAGAAAATTCAGAGACCTGCTGGGTCCACCTAAGGAGGGGAATATGTTGGGAGGAAGGAGATTCAAAGCACGGCAGCCGAGTGAACTAGTTCTTTTTACGGACAAGTGAACTAGTTTAGATACATAAGCAAATAGCCACTAAAAAAGAAATCAGGTTAATGGGTTCTTAAAAGAAATATTTCGGACAAAACATATAATTACGACACATAGGCTAATGCATGAAACACTCAGATGATAAAGGTGCTTATAAACAGATAAAGTACAACATCTAGACCTTCCTGGCATGCTTGATCATGACGCTGCGGCTATCCGTGTACTCGTCGGTTACGGGAAGCAGACACACCCTCATGTCCAAGATCTGCCTGTACATGTCATAGCATGCGTACGCGTCCTTGGCCGCGTAGGTTATGTAGGCTAGATTCAGAGGTACGTCCCACGTGTTCAGGTCGTCTTCTTTCATGTTGGCGTATCAGGGGTCGATGATGGTCTCAGCGAGGTCAACCACAGAGTCCTTCTCCTGCCCGTTGCTGATGATCTTGTATTGCTTCTGGATGTCGACAAGCTTGTTGCACCATATGGCGGAATCGTGGAATTCTTCCTTCTCTCCACCGTAGCGAAGGTGTAGTCGGCGCTGCCGATGAAACGGGCGAATGATCTAGAACCTGGTGCAGCCATAGGACTGAGGTGAGGCAGAGCTTCACCGAGTCTGTATCGTTGGTGTACATCACATTCAACTTGGTGCAGCCATAGGACTGAATGGCGAACTCAAAGGGGAACTCCTTGCTGAAGTCCATATCCAGCAGGCTCACCCCTTGGATCGCCATTGGAGTCTCTTCGAGTGAACGAGTGTGTAGGCGGCGGCAACAGTTTGTTTTTCAGCTCTTGGGGAACTGGATTCAACAGTAAGCTGAGTGTGTACAGGCGACAACAGTTACTACCCCTCCCTCGTCCGCTGCATGCCCGGCAGAAGATGCACCCTCGGCCACACATCGGTTCACGAGCGGGTCTGTATTGGTACTGTAATAACAGGAGTTAGTGGTCACTTTACTTAAATTTAATTAGCTTTAATAGAAATTTGTACTTAAAAGAAGTAATGCATTCGCTCGTTCTATCAGTGCAACAGGATAAACATTCACAACAATTAGAATTATTATTCTCAGGACGCACACGATCAGCACATTTGTGGCACTTTGACAAAGATAATACTACCAAGTTTGAACTGTTTGTTATGGTTGTTGTCCTCTGCATCATCATGCCGTGTTTCCCAGCTTGCAAGATTCAGAACCAACAAATAAGATCCAAATAATAAGTAGAACAAAGATGCCTACACATCTCATTGATTCCCAGCTTGCAAGATTCAGAACCAACAAATAAGACCCAAATAATAAGTACAACAAAGATGCCTACACATCTCACTGATTCCCAGCTTGCAAGATTCAGAACCAACCCATTAGAGCCTTTTGATAAAGTGAATATCGGGATTAAATCCATCTTGGCTAGCCATGTCATACAATCAAAGAACTTGGCGAATGCTCTTGACCGTCACAACATCTGTAGTTGAGTATTCCTGTTTGCACAACATGTTTGCACAGCACAAACAAGGAGACAGGAGAGCATGATTTCGCTTTAATAGCGGCCTCCTTGAACTCAACCTCCAGCTCTACTTGGATGAGGTCTGCCAGGAGCTCCATGATTCAATTCATGCGCCTTTTTCTGCATTTCACCTGAAATGAAGCAAAGATTGCATCATTCAGCTAGCAAGAAGTACTTGCTCTTGTGAGCTGGCAGGTTCTTCTTTAGTAGTTGCACTAAAATGAGGAACATTAAGGTTGGCTGTCCAACTCATGTAAGGTGCAACTATAATTTTCTTATCCTTTTGTGCAGTTCCACTAAAATAAAGTACCATTGTGATGACAGTAACGACTCCATCTTGCAAAGGCTAATAAAATGTTGCACGAGATTACCAGCAGAACTTGACGGAGATTTTGGAAACTCCAATCACCATTTTGTGCAGTTCCACCAAAATTGAGAGATGTTGCCCACGTGACATTTTAGTTGAACTTCACAAGACACTCATTCCAAAAAAGAGTGTTTTGTGCAGTTCACCAAAAGGTCACAATAGCAACAAGGTGAAATGGATATCCCTATGTGCACAAAAAGATAGAAAGTAAACAGTTGCTGGTCAATAAGAATATATGAAACATATACAAAATGAAAAGAAGCTTCTTAATTATGTTCATGGCAATCATGCAAGGACAGTAGAAATTTTAAAACGTCAGCAATGCTTCATGTTACCAGAAGCATTACGATCAACAATGAGATTCTTCAAATATAGGATTACTTTAATGGTGGCATTGCTTGTTTACCAGACACGGTAAATCAACATCAGCTAAAGAGTTGGTTTAAGGGCATGGGACCGTGGGGACACCAGGACACTCAGCAGCGTAAAGGAGAAACTTACTTATCATACTGGGGAAAACAACAGGAGTGCCATTGTACTATGTGAGGGCAGCAAATCTAATCTTGGAGACCTTTTACTATGTGAGGGCAGCAAATCTAATCCCGGAGACCTTTTACTATGTGAGGGCAGCAAATCTAATCCTAGAGACCTTTTACTATGTGAGGGCAGCAAATATAATCCCGAGACCTTTTACTATGTGAGGGCAACAAATCTAATCCTGGAGACCTTTTACTATGTGATGGCAGCAAATCTAATCCTGGTCATACTCTGTTGACTTGTCCACCAGCCGCCACTTTCTATCCTTTTTTCAACCAATAATAGATTTGTTCCTTATCCAGTTTGTACTGCATTTTCCCATTATTTCCCTTTTCAACTAAGAGACCGGTTGGGTATCCGGTCTCTACTACTTTCACCATATTATTTCCTCTTTGAATCAAGTCCTAGATTCATGCTACAACTTTCCCCCCTTTCTTCGTTGTTTGAACAAAGCCCTAGATTCGAATGCATGAAGTAGCTTTACCTCTAATAATACAAAAAAATTAGGTGGCTTTGGAAGAGCTGATGGGAGTAGAAAAAGATGCACATGCAGACACGTGGGGAGCTGAGGCAGTAGAGCAAGGCCGCTTTCGAAGAACTTATACCTGAGGGTCGCCGGGATGTCGGCAGCGGCAGGTCAGATCTGCAGACAATACGACAGGGAGGAAGAAGGGTCGGAGGACCTCCCGAGCCGGCCATGTGTCGGAGAGAACGACACGAGCAGAGGATCGGGCCCCTCCGGCAGCTGTGGGTTTCCTCCCTCGGCGGCGATGACCGCGTGAATAATGCACCTTTTAGTCCTCTACACACACCGGCCAAAGGGATCCTGCCGGATCTGTGACCAGTGGTGAGCAGAGAGAAAATGTCGCTACCTGTCACATCCCTAGTTCTGGTATGACCTAGGCTAGCTAGTCATGTGTGCATCACGTTTAAATTTCATTTAAATTTGAAATGGGGATTTGTAAAACCCTCAGAAATCATTTCTGGAAATGACCCAGATAAAAATTGCTCCAAAAGGGTCCAAGAAAATGTTCATGTCTCTCTCTGAAAATATTGGGCAGAGGTAAAATTTCAAACCAATATTTTTAGGAGCTCATAAATATTTATTTTGGCCATTTGGAATTAATCCAGTAATTATTTGCGTTGGATAAATATATATATATATATATATATATATATAATATTGTCCAATAATTCTGAATTTTGGTGAGGGGCTTTGGAATAATCCTTTAGGCCCCTGCAAAAATTTTCAGAAGAAAATAACTTGATTTAGTATTTTTATTAAATCAAAACAAAGGTCAGAAAATAGAAAAGAAAACAAAATGGAGAAAGCTCACCTGGCCTTACCTGCCTGGCAGCCCAGCTGGCGGCCCAGCTCCTCTAGCCGGCCCAGCCGACTGGCGACACCAGTCGTCGCCTACCTCTTGCCAGGAGGACGGCGCGCGTGTGCCCGACGCGCGCGAGCACGCGCCGGCCACCTCCTGCTTCCCCGCTCGCTGCTGGAGGCCCCCGATGACGCCACGCACTTCCCCCGGACCTCTCGCACTCTCTCTCGCTCTCCCTCCTCCCCTGGATCTCTCCCTTTCCTCGCATCCGAGAGATCTCGTCGCTGCCGATCGCTGCTGCCACGGCCACCGTCTCCGCCTCGTCCCTCTAACGTGTCTACGAGCTCTGCGATGTCGTCCTCGTCTTCTCCACCGACCCAGGCAAGCCGGGATGCACCGTAGCGTCCTCATCACGCTCGTCTTCGGCCTCGGCCGCCGTGGATCGCCGCCGTCAAATTCGCAGCAACCAACGCTTCCACGAGCCCGCTTCGACGCCCTCTACGACCGCTGTGAGCTCCATCGTCGTTTGCCCCTCTTCCCCTTGCTTCTCGATCACCGCAGCCGCTGTTTCGACCAAAGCCGTAGCACCTCGCCGCCGGCCATGGCGCCACCGTGGCCAGGGGCCAAGCCAGCCGCAACCGAGCACGTCATCGTGCTCCTGGTGCCACGAGGGTGCCGCAGAGCCCCTCGGGTGGCCTCCCCGTGCCCCACAGCCGCTTCCGCTTGAAGCCCGTGCTCCGGCCGCCGTCCCGAGCTCCGCTCCGGCGAGCTCCGGCCGTCCCCGCCTCTCCCACTTGCTCCAGATGACACGTACGAGCGCTGGCTCCTCGCCAGTGGTCTCCGCCGTCCAAATGGTCATCGGAGGGCGAAATCCAACGCCCTCCGCCGCGTCTGGCTCGCCGGCGTCAAGCCGCCGGTGGCTTTGACCCCCCTGATCGTTGACTGGGTGGGCCCAGTTTGACCCCCCTTGTGTCATTGACGCGTGGGCTACCCCCCTGACATTTAGTTAGTATTAGATTAACACTAATTAACCTAGGTTAGTTACCTAGTTAGTCACTGACCAGTGGGCCCGGCACCCACTAATCCTAATTAGGCTAAATAAACCCCCTGTTAACTAACTGAGTCACTAACGTCTGGATCCCACACGTCAGGTTTGACTCGGACAGCTCCCTTGACCTGCTAACGCAATGCTGCCGTCATGCTGACGCAATATATCATTTATCTGGTATTAAAATAAATCAGGAAATTCCAGAAAATGATATAAACTTCAGAAAATCATAGAAATTCAACCGTAGCTCAGATTGAAATAATTTATACATGAAAAATTATCAGAAAAAATCAATCTATCCATCTGTACCATTTTCATGCATGACAAACCATCTATACATGCTGTATATATGAAAACACACTTATGGCATATCTAAGAGCTTATGTTAAAGGTGCATTTGAATCTTTAGTTCAAATGGACTTTAACCAAATGAGTGCTAGTTGCATTAGCTCAACAACATCACATACTCATGCCATGTTCATGCATCATAATGTTGCATATGCTTGTGTTTGATTTCCGACACCGTTCCTTCTCGATAGGTCCTGCTCCGGAAAGTGTTCGAGAGTACCTATCAGTGGAGCAGTGCCCCCTGTTGATCTACTAGGCGAGCAAACCCCCTTGTTCATTCCGATACAATCCTACTCTCTCGCTCCTGCTCTCATTATTGCATTAGGACAACAATGATTCAACTGCTACTTTATGCTGCGGTAGTTGAACCCATTCCTCTCCATGACTTGTCATTGCCACAGTAAATAGTTAAAACCCACTAGCATGTGTAGGAGTTGATTGAGCCATGTTGTGTTCTTGCCATGCCATGCCTGCTATTGCTTAGAGTTGTGTCAGGTCTGATTCATCGGGAATGAATTGGAGTGGTACGATATGTTCTGGTGCTGAGAGTTAAGCGTGTGAACACGATTTGGTAAAGGTAGCGGTGAGAGGCCATGTAGGAGTACATGGTGGGTTGTCTCACTGGAACCGTCCTTAAGCACTGAGTTCTGTGTATGTTGTCCAATGACTAGCTACTACCACACATTGGGCTCCGGGCACTCCAAGCTCTCTCGACTTATTAACCAACTTGATCTTTGTCCAGGAGTTGTAATTAGTTTCTGGTGTTTATAGGTAGTGTTAGTTGTCTACCAAGTGGCACCCGGCCAGGTGGGCTTGGGACAGACTAGGCACAAGTGGCATGGTGTACCAAGCGTAGATCCATCCGGCGAGGTGGGCTTGGGAACCCTGCACACATCGTTTGGGGCTGTGAGCGACACCCTGGCCGGATCTCCTTGCGGATGGAACCCGAATAGGCGATAAACATGGACTAGAGTCTTGTGTGGTTAGTCAGGTCGTGGCCGACACCCTCTCCAGGCTTCGGCTTGAAGGTTGCCGAGATACATGATGTGTACATGGTGATAAGTGGTGAGAGCGTGTGTGAAGAAGTACACCCCTGCAGGGTTATCATGATCTATTCGAATAGCCGTGTCCTCGGTTATGGACTTCTTGGATGCTTACGTGGTACATAGACAACTTGAACTGGATACTCTAAAATGCTCAAGACAAGTGTGAGTGCTATGGATGGCCTTCTCGTAGGAAGACGGGAATGAATCCATAGTAGTGTATTGACATGGTGATTAGTGGACTCGTGTGCGCCACCTCAAAAGAGTTACCAGCAGTCGTAGTACAGGATAGCCACTGAGTCAAAGCTGGCTTGCTGCAACTAAACTCCACATTACCTTCTTGATACAAGTGCATGTATGATAGGATCTGATGTAAGTCTTGCTGAGTACCTTTGTACTCATGTTGCTTTATTTATGTTTTTGTAGCGGAGACTTCGGTCTTACTAGTTTACGTGGACTTCGACAATTAGCTTGTACCTCAGCTACGATCTTGATCGGATGTTGTAGATAGTCGGGCTCCTCAGCTTTTTTTCATTTGTAGTTGTCTGTACTCAGACATGTAATGCTTTCGCTTGTTGCTTGTATGCTCTGAATGATGGGTCATGTGACCCATGTTTGTATTTAATGCTATGTGGTTCTTCTGAGTCTTTATCTATATGAGTTTGCGTTATGTTGTGATGCCATGTTGTACCTCACATACTTGCATGTTATGCGTACGTGTGACGTGTATTGCTATGTGTGGGATCCGACAACCTAGTTGTTTGTCCTTGGCAGCCTCTCTTAGATCGGTGTGACTTAGAATCGGGGTCCCGACAGCTTTGGTATCAGAGCCTGACTGCCTGTAGGATTTCCAAGCCAACCTGGTCGAAGTTGAGTCTAGAAATTCTTTAGTTATGTAAGGGAATTGATTGTGGAAGGGAACGTAAGGCTCTTTTTACTCCTTATATTTCATGCCCTTCTGATCTGAGTCATCCTATCTTTCCTACGGGGTTAAGGAACTAGGCTTTCTTTTCTGTCTATCAGGATCACATGTTACTACTCCATAGTCTCTTAGGATTGGTTGATCAGAGTCATATCCCAGTTCGAGTACCTCTGGTGTAGCCTGTTTAGTAATATCTCAGAACCTTGAGTGATGATGTTGAGTATGGTGCTACCCCGTCTTTTGCAGAATGTCTCATTCTGAGCATTTTACTTCCGTTATGCTGCCGAAATTGTCCTAGGAGTTTGAGAGATACTAAATTTCCTTATGCTACATGTTGCATCCTATAGTTGTTGTTGACCTCGTCCTTGGTTCCGCTTCTCAGGATGTCGTCAGTTAACCAAAGTTCTGTTGCTCGTTGCCTGAACCACGTAGGTGGTAGGGATGAGGAGGATCCTCCCGACCAACCTTCATTGGCAGAGTTCATGATAGAGATGGAGAGGAACAAGCGTCAGTCTAACCGCTTGTTGGCACGTATCGAGGAGAACACTGCACATCGGTGCAAAGAGTCGGCGACCATCCAGGATTTCATTGATCTGAAACCACCCACCTTCCATCATTCCATTGAGCCACTCGATGCAGATGACTGGCTCCATAGTATCATACACAAGCTGCGTTCTGCGAACGTAGCTGAAAGTGACAAGGTCACTTATGCTGCATATCACCTAGAAGGTCCTGCTAGTCTCTGGTGGCAGAACTATGAGGCTATGCTTCTAGCTGGTCAAATTCCTACCTGGAGAGATTTCACTTAGGCTTTTCACGAGCATCACATTCCTGAAGCCCTCATCGATTGCAAGAGAGAAGAGTTCTGTAGTTTCACCCAGGGTAAGATGGCTGTTGATGCTTATAGTAGAGAATTTGAGAACCTTGCCCGCTATGCTACAGAAGAAGTGTCCACAGATGCCAAGAAGCAGGCTAGGTTCCGGAAGGGTCTCAACCCCAAGTTGTGTCGTGATCTCCACTTGCATCATTGCAATACATTCCACGCTCTTGTGAACAAGGCCATTAATGCAGAGACAGCTCAACTCACATACGAGGAATCTCGTAAGCACACCCGTGATTTGGGTTCTTCCTTCGGTTCTAGTTCTCAGAAGCGTCGGATTTGGGTTCCAAACTCCGCTCTTCCACCCGGTTATACACCAAGGCCTTCTTGTGTGGCACCTCACCCAGTTCAACCATATGCTACACCCATGCCTATTGGTAGACCACTTGTCAATGCGGGTCCTTGTCCTACCTCCAAGATTTGTTACAAGTGCGGAGAGCCAGGCCACATTGCCCGTATTTGCACTCAGACCCGTGTTGCTCCACCCCAACCCGACAAGTTTGTTGGCCATGGTAGTAAGCCTTCACACCAGATGATCAGTGCCAAGTCAGCTCCCACTGAACTTGGACGTGTGCATCACGTCTCAGCTAAAGACGGTCATGATGATCCAGATGTCGTTCTTGGTACACTCCTTGTCAACTGTCACCCAACTTCGGTTCTATTCGATACCGGGGCATCTCACTCCTTCATTTCCGAAAGTTATGCCCGTTTGCACGACATGTCATTTTGTGATATGCCCTCCCCACTAATCATTCAAACTCCTGGGTCCAAGTGGCAAACTTCTAGGATAAGTTATGGCAATGAAATACATGTTGACAGAATTGTATTTCTAGCTTCCTTGATATCCCTCAAGTCTCCAGATATTAACATCATTTTGGGTATGGAGTGGATGAAAGCTCATTATGCCAAGATTGACTGTTACACCAAGTCTGTTCAGCTCACACACCCTTCTGGCAAGGTAGTCACTGTCTCCACCAAAATTGCAAGGCGTCAACTATATTCTCTAAATGCCAGCCCTCTTCCTGACCTTGAAGATATTCCTGTAGTTCGCGACTTTCCAGATGTCTTTCCAGAAGAACTGCCAGGTATTCCACCTGACAGAGATGTAGAGTTTGTTATAGATCTTATCCCCGGAACCGCCCCAATTTCTAGGAGACCTTACAAGATGGCACCCTTAGAACTAGCCGAGCTTAAAAAACAACTCGATGAATCCTTGCAAAAGGGTTTCATCCGTCCTAGTTCCTCTCCCTGGGCTTGCCCCGTCCTCTTCGTCAAGAAGAAGGATGGTACGGACCGAATGGTTGTAGATTATCGTCCCGTTAATTTGGTCACGATAAAGAACAAGTATCCGCTCCCCAGGATCAACGATCTGTATGATCAGCTCGCTGGATCCTCAATCTTCTCCAAGATGGATTTGAGGTTAGGCTACCACCAAATCAAGATCAGAAATGGGGATATTCCTAAGACGGCTTTTGTCACTCGTTATGGTCAGTACGAGTACACCGTCATGTCCTTTGGTCTAACCAACGCTCCAGCTACTTTCTCTCGCTTGATGAACTCGATCTTCATGGAGTACTTAGATAAGTTCGTCGTGGTTTACCTCGATGATATCCTTATTTACTCGAAGAACGAGGAAGAGCATGCCGAACATCTTAGACTTGTGTTAGAAAAACTCAGAGAGCACCGCATTTGTGCCAAGTTCTCCAAGTGCGAATTTTGGGTGCCAGAAGTGACCTATCTTGGCCACGTAATCTCTGGTAAGGGCATTGCTGTCAATCCCGAAAGAGTTCAGGCCGTTCTTGATTGGACTCTGCCTGAAATAGTTAATCAAGTTAGGAGTTTCCTTGGTCTAGCCAGTTATTGTCGCCGATTCGTCGAGAACTTCTCCAAAGTGGCCAAACCTCTCACGGAACTTCTCAAGAAAGATAAAAAGTTTGAGTGGTCCCCACAGTGTGAGTACAGTTTTCAGGAACTGAAAAAACACCTGACTTCTGCTCCCATACTTGTGCCACCGGACTTCACTAAGGACTTTGTTATCTATTGTGATGCCTCACGACAGGGACTAGGTTGCATTCTTATGCAAGATCGCCATGTGATTGCCTATGCAGCTCGACAGTTGCATCCACATGAGGAGAATTATCCTACACATGATCTAGAGCTTGCAGCCGTAGTCTATGCACTTAAGACATGGCGACATTACCTTCTCGGTAAATGTTGCGAGATTTACACCGATCACCAGAGTCTCAAGTGTATCTTCACCCAACCAGATTTGAACCTTAGGCAAAGACGTTGGTTGGAGTTGATCTCAGATTATGATTTAGGGATTACCTACACCCCAGGTAAGGGGAATGTCATGGCTGATGCGCTAAGTCGTAAGTCCTATTGCAATAATCTCATGTTGCAGCAGGGCCAACTACTTCTCCATGAGGAATTATATAAGCTTAACCTCCACCTTGCTCCTCACGGATTCCTTTCTACCTTGGTGGCGAAACCTACTCTTGTGGATCAAATCATCTCTGCTCAGCAGCAGCATATGGGAATTTCCCGGATCAAGAGAAACATTAACAAGGGAGTTGGTGGTAGTTTCTCTATAGATGATCGTGGTGTTGTTTTCTTTGAGAGTCGCTCGGTGGTTCCCAAGAATCAACATCTTCGACAATTAATCCTTAAGGAGGCGCATGAATCTCCTCTCACGATTCATCCCGGTAGTACTAAGATGTATCAGGACCTACGCCAGAGGTTCTGGTGGACTAGGATGAAGAGAGAAATTGCTCAATTTATTGCTAACTGTGACGTCTGTCGTCGCGTGAAGGCAGAGCATCAGAGACCTGTTGGCACTCTTCAACCTTTAGCTATTCCTGAGTGGAAATGGGATAAAGTTGGTATGGACTTCATCACCGGCTTTCCTAGTACCAAGAGAGGGAATAATGCTATCTTCGTAGTCATTGATCGTCTTTCCAAAGTGGCTCACTTCCTACTCGTTCGAGAGAGTATCACTGCTAGTCAGCTTGCTGACTTATATATTTCTCGAATAGTATCACTTCATGGTGTTCCACTAGAGATCAATTCAGACCGTGGTAGTCTTTTCACTTCTCATTTCTGGGAGAGTTTCCAAACTGCCATGGGCACCCATCTTTCCTTCAGTACCGCTTTCCACCCTCAATCAAGTGGTCAGGTGGAAAGGGTCAACCAGATTCTTGAAGACATGCTTAGAGCTTGTGTTATCTCATTCGGTATGGATTGGGAGAAGTGTCTTCCCTTCGCTGAGTTTGCTTATAACAACAGCTATCAAACCAGCCTCAAGAGAGCTCCTTTTGAGATTCTGTATGGACGAAGATGTCGAACACCTTTAAACTGGTCAGAAACCGGTGAAAGACAATTCTTTGGACCGGATATGATCCAGGAGGCAGAAGAGCAAGTTCGCGTCATTCGTGAGTATTTGGAAACAGCCCAATCTCGTCAAAAGAGCCAGTATGACCGTCGTCATAAGGAAGTGGCTTATGAAGTTGGCGACAAGGTTTATCTTCGGGTTACTCCCTTGAAGGGTACCCATCGTTTCGGTATCAAAGGCAAGTTGGCTCCTCGTTACATTGGTCCTTTTCGCATTCTCGCTAAACGAGGAGAGGTTTCCTACCAGTTGTAACTACCTCCACATCTTTCTCGAGTACATGATGTCTTCCACGTCTCTCAACTCAGGCGTTGCTTCTCGGATCCCATCCGCGGAGTGGACCACGAAACGCTTGATCTCCAAGATAACCTCACTTATCGAGAGTACCCTGTTTGCATCCTTGATCAAGCAGAGCGTGTCACCCAACGTCATAACATCAAGTTTCTCAAGGTTCAGTGGTCTCATCATTCCGAGAGAGAAGCTACTTGGGAGCGTGAAGATCGTCTTCGACTTGAGTACCCCGCTTCCTTCACGCCGACTCCTGAATCTCGGGACAAGATTTTTCCGCGTGGGGGCGAGTTGTCACATCCCTAGTTCTGGTATGACCTAGCCTAGCTAGTCATGTGTGCATCACGTTTAAATTTCATTTAAATTTGAAATGGGGATTTGTGAAACCCTCAGAAATCATTTTTGGAAATGACCCAGATAAAAATTGCTCCAAAAGGGTCCAAGAAAATGTTCATGTCTCTCTCTGAAAATATTGGGCAGAGGTAAAATTTCAAACCAATATTTTTAGGAGCTCATAAATATTTATTTTGGCCATTTGGAATTAATCCAGTAATTATTTGCGTTGGATAAATATTTATATATATATATATAATATTGTCCAATAATTCTGAATTTTGGTGAGGGGCTTTGGAATAATCCTTTAGGCCCCTGCAAAAATTTTCAGAAGAAAATAACTTGATTTAGTATTTTTATTAAATCAAAACAAAGGTCAGAAAATAGAGAAGAAAACAAAATGGAGAAAGCTCACCTGGCCTTACCTGCCTGGTAGCCCAGCTGGCGGCCCAGCTCCTCTAGCCGGCCCAGCCGACTGGTGACGCCAGTCGTCGCCTACCTCCTGCCAGGAGGACGACGCGCGTGTGCCCGACGCGCGCGAGCACGCGCCGACCACCTCCTGCTTCCCCGCTCACTGCTGGAGGCCCCCGATGACGCCACACACTTCCCCCCGACCTCTCGCACTCTCTCTCACTCTCCCTCCTCCCCTGGATCTCCCCCTTTCCTCGCATCCGAGCGATCTCGTCGCCGCCGATCGCTGCTGCCGCGGCCACCGTCTCCGCCTCGTCCCTCTGACGTGTCTACGAGCTCTGCGACGTCGTCCTCTTCTTCTCCACCGACCCAGGCAAGCCGGGACGCACCGTAGCGTCCTCATCGCGCTCGTCTTCGGCCTCGGCCGCTGTGGATCGCCGCCGTCAAATTCGCGGCAACCAACGCTTCCCCGAGCCCGCTTCGACACCCTCTGCGACCGCTGTGAGCTCCATCGTCGTTTGCCCCTCTTCACCTTGCTTCTCGATCACCACAGCCGCTGTTTTGACCGAAGCCGTAGCACCTCGCCGCCGGCCATGGCGCCACCGTGGCCAGGGGCCGAGCCAGCCGCAACCGAGCACGTCACCGTGCTCCTAGTGCCACGAGGGTGCCGCAGAGCCCCTCGGGTGGCCTCCCCGTGCCCCATAGCCGCTTCCGCTTGAAGCCCGTGCTCCGGCCGCCGCCCCGAGCTCCGCTCCGGTGAGCTCCGGCCGTCCCCGCCTCTCCCACTTGCTCCAGATGACGCGTACAAGCGCTGGCTCCTCGCCAGTGGTCTCCGCTGTCCAAATGGTCGCCGGAGGGAGAAATCCGAGGCCCTCCGCCGCGTCTGGCTCGCCGGCGTCAAGCCGCCGGTGGCTTTGACCCCCCTGACCATTGACTAGGTGGGCCAAGTTTGACCCCCCTTGTGTCACTGACGCGTGGGCCACACCCCTGACATTTGGTTAGTATTAGATTAACACTAATTAACCTAGGTTAGTTACCTAGTTAGTCACTGACCAGTGGGCCCGGTGCCCACTAATCCTAATTAGGCTAAATAAACCCCCCGTTAACTAACTGAGTCACTGACGTGTGGATCCCACACGTCAGGTTTGACTCGGACAGCTCCTTTGACCTGCTGACGCAATGCTGCTGTCATGCAGACGCAATATATCATTTTTTTGGTATTAAAATAAATCAGGAAATTCCAGAAAATGATATAAACTTCAAAAATTCATAGAAATTCAACCGTAGCTCAGATTGAAATAATTTATATATGAAAAATTATCAGAAAAATTCAATCTATCCATCTGTGCCATTTTAATGCATGACAAACCATCTATACATGCTGTATATATGAAAACACACTTATGGCATATCTAAGAGCCTATGTTAAAGGTGCATTTGAATCTTTAGTTCAAATGGACTTTAACCAAATGAGTGCTAGTTGCATTAGCTCAACAACATCACATACTCATGCCATGTTCATGCATCATAATGTTGCATATGCTTGTGTTTGATTTCCGACACCATTCCTTCTCGATAGGTCCTGCTCCGGAAAGTGTTCGAGAGTACCTATCAGTGGAGCAGTGCCCCCTTGTTGATCTACCAGGCAAGCAAACCCCCTTGTTCATTCTGATACAATCCTACTCTCCTGCTCCTGCTCACATTATTGCATTAGGACAACAACGATTCAACTACTACTTTATGCTGCGGTAGTTGAACCCATTCCTCTGCATGACCTGTCATTGCCACAGTAAATAGTTAAAACCCACTAGCATGTGTAGGAGTTGATTGATCCATGTTGTGTTCTTGCCATGCTATGCCTGCTATTGCTTAGAGTTGTGTCAGGTCTGATTCATCGGGAATGAATTGGAGTGGTACGATATGTTATGGTGCTGAGAGTTAAGCGTGTGAACACGATTTGGTAAAGGTAGCGGTGAGAGGCCATGTAGGAGTACATGGTGGGTTGTCTCACTGGAACCGTCCTTAAGCACTGAGTTCTGTGTATGTTGTCCAATGACTAGCTACTACCACACATTGGGCTCCGGGCACTCCAAGCTCTCACGACATATTAACCAACTTGATCTTTGTCCAGGAGTTGCAATTAGTTTCTGGTGTTTATAGGTAGTGTTAGTAGTCTACCAAGTGGCACCCGGCCAGGTGGGCTTGGGACAGACTAGGCACAAGTGGCACGGTGTACCAAGCGTAGATCCATCCGGCGAGGTGGGCTGGGAACCCTGCACACATCGTTTGGGGCCGTGAGCGACACCCCGGCCGGATCTCCTTGCGGATGGAACCCGAATAGGCGATAAACCTGGACTAGAGTCTTGTGTGGTTAGTCAGGTCGTGGCCGACACCCTCGCCAGGCTTCCGCTTGAAGGTTGCCGAGATACATGACGTGTACATGGTGATAAATGGTGAGAGCGTGTGTGAATAAGTACACCCCTGCAGGGTTATCATGATCTATTCGAATAGCCGTGTCCTCGGTTACGGACTTCTTGGATGCTTACGTGGTACATAGACAACTTGAAGTGGATACTCTAAAATGCTCAAGACAAGTGTGAGTGCTATGGATGGCCTTCTCGTAGGAAGACGGGAATGAATCCATAGTAGTGTATTGACGTGGTGATTAGTGGACTAGTGTGCGCCACCTCAAAAGAGTTACCAGCAGTCGTAGTACAGGATAGCCACTGAGTCAAAGCTGGCTTGCTGCAACTAAACTCCACATTACCTTCTTGATACAAGTGCATGTATGATAGGATCTGATGTAAGTCTTGTTGAGTACCTTTGTACTCATGTTGCTTTATTTATGTTTTTGCAGCGGAGACTTCGGTCTTACTAGTTTACGTGGACTTCGACAATTAGCTTGTACCTCAGCTACGATCTTGATCGGATGTTGTAAATAGTCGGGCTCCTCATCTTTTTTCATTTGTAGTTGTCTGTACTCAGACATGTAATGCTTCCGCTTGTTGCTTGTATGCTCTGAATGATGGGTCATGTGACCCCTGTTTGTATTTAATGCTATGTGGTTCTTCTGAGCCTTTATCTATATGAGTTTGCCTTATGTTGTGATGCCATGTTGTACCTCACATACTTGCATGTTATGCGTACGTGTGACGTGTATTGCTATGTGTGGGATCCGACAATCTAGTTGTTTGTCCTTGGCAGCCTCTCTTATGGGGAAATGTAGTCTAGTGCTTCCTTGAGCCATAGTAGTCCGCTACAGCCCGGTTCACCGGAGTCCTGCTAGCCGAGCACTACTGCTCAGAACACTTGACTGGCCGGCATGTGTTCCACTTCATTCCCGTGTCTGTCCCTTCGGGGAAATGTCACGCGGTGACTTCCGGAGTCCTGCCTAGCCTGCTACAGCCCGGGTTCCCCGGAGTCCTGTTAGCCCAGTGCTACAGCCCGGATTCATATGTTGTTGACCGACATGCTCGATGTGATTCATGTATGCCTGTCCCCATAGGTTAGCACCGCTTTGGGTTCACGACTAGCCATGTCGGCACGGGTTCTCTGTCATATGGATGCTAGCGATACTATCATATACGTGAGCCAAAAGGCGCAAACGGTCCCGGGCCATGGTAAGGCGACACCCGTAGGAATACCGTGCATGAGGCCGCAAAGTGATATGAGGTGTTACAGGCTAGATCAGTGTGACTTAGAATCGGGGTCCCGACACTACCGCTGTCTTGTTTATATCTGGAGAGGATGAGAGAATGAAGAGAGAAACCCTAGTAAAGCAAGCGCTCAGGCCCCTGCGTCCAGATATAGTGGAGTGATTATCTTTTTTCTCTCCACAACAAGCGTTCCAATTTGTGTACGTGGCATTAAAGAAAAGAAACTCTCTATTTAAGGTGACTACTGTACGACTCCTACTTACTACTAGTAGTACTACAGTATTGTTCACTTGTGCTCCCCGCCCCTCCATTCATTGAACAACCCCACGGGTGAATAAACATACAGTAAGTACTGTATTTATATAGAACGAACAAGCTCGAACTATTTTCACGTAGTTAAAAGTTGAGGGTGGGGCTTTTCCCAGGCAGTAAGTGCGGCAGTTTTCGGGTAGGTCTAGAAGACTATTTTAATTTTTTTTAAACTTTGAGACGGCCACATAGCATGGAGCCGACCCCAATGATTTTAAGCTTACAGGCACGGTACACGCTATCCTAGACTACTATACACATGAAACTGCCACACGAGCGTCCGGGCTGCGCTTGGCTCTTCGCCTCTTTGGGAAGTCGAACAATGATGGAATACTACTTCACTGGAGGAGTACTATAGTACGCTTCTGGCCATCTGACACCGATTGAACTGCTGCATGTCCATCGCATGCGGGAGGGAGAGCGTGTAACGAAAGCTTCTCCTAGTCTTGCCAGCCACCACGCTCATGGGCGAGGGAGGGACGCTCCTGCCTTTACGTGTATGACAGGTGGGCCCTACAGGTGTGTGGCCAACTTGTCATATAGCCAAAGGCAGGTGCAGTTAAGTCCGCGAGGGAGAGGATAATCAAACTTCTCATTGATGTACGAGTTGACGCGACACATCAAAGCACTGCACTCGATATATTTCAATAATTTGCATGTGTGACTCCCAGATGAAGAGGCCGGGGGTCATCATCCTCCTTTTCGAGAAAAAACAAACGCGTGTGTGAGAGGACGAGTGTGTGCGTGCACCTCTTCTCTTCCTGTATAACGTACTACTAAACTCAGAGCACAAGTTTTTGTGGGTGGCACGATGGTGTGTGCGAGAAGTCCCGAGAGATAGGTTTAATGCACTAATTGCAATGCATGCATGCATAAAGTACATGCATTGGTCAATTTTCTCTTAATACTTGCCTGCAATGATTTAATGCACCTTGGAATCTGAACATGTGTTGGGGACAACCAAATTGAGCCTTATAAAATGGAAAAACTAAAATTTTGAGATAAGCCCTATAAAACCGGAAAGGAGGGACTAGAAAAAGAAGTACTCCATCCGGGAATAGTGCCGCACTTCGAAACTAGAACCATCAATAAATTTTGAGCTTGCATCTCGTCACATTCCAAATTACTCCATGCTATATTGAATTGCAAACCTGTTCACACCGATCACAACCTAAACGGTTTCCCACTTAGGAGCGTATTAGTACTCGGTGATAAATACTAGTATGCCAAGATGACTGCACATTCCTCCTCAACTCATCCACAAAAACAAACAAGTCATTCAGCATCCTTCCCTTGCGTCTGCCATGGCCAGCGTGATTTCTGGGTCGAGAGATTGCCACCAGGGAGAGGAGAGCATGGAAGCGGAAGCACGAGAGATGTCCCACCTCACTGCGAGAGCAGCGACATGTCCCGCCACACGGAAGTAGCAGCACAGAGGTCCCGCCGCGCCGCTGAAGCAGCACGGAGGCCCCACCGCGCCGTCGATGCAGCAGACTGGTCCGGCCGCACCGCGGAAGCAGCAGAGATGTCCCGCCGCGCCACGAATGCAGCAGAGATGTCCCGCCGCACCGCGGCGGCCTGGGAAAATTTCTCACGGGCAGGCGACGATTGTTACAGGCGCATGCATGCGATCATCCATAGCCAGATGGATCAGATCTCCGGCTCAGCGAGGTTGCAGGACGACATGATAGCCTCGTTTGAACAGGCTACCTACATCATCCAGCAACTAAGGGAGGGCAATGAGAGGCTCCGGGCCGAGCACGACCTGCTGAGGGAGAAGATCGTCCGAAGTGCAGACTTGCAGGAGGAGACCAGTGCCTTGTTGAAGAAACTTATGGACGAGAATGACATGCTCCGCAACGAGCGCCAAAGGCTGGTGGAGGAATTCGTGGATGTTCTCAAGCAGCGTCTTGAGGACACAAAAGAGCTCATCGCTGCTCGCTGCGGAGACTAGTTTCCTGGTTTCTTTTGATGTAATAATTGGTTTAGGATGTGGATTGTGTCGTCGGTTGTGAAATGTTGGGTTCTAGCGCGGATGTTTGGCCTTTGTTGGCCTCTTGGGATGTTGCGATTTCAATCTGGTAGCTTCTAGTCCTTCGTGTTAGGCTGGAGTTGTGCTGAACTTCTTGTGAATTGTGGTGGTTTTCAGTAATGAAAATCGAAAGGGGCAAGCCCTTCTTGGATCAAAAAAATTTAATCGTCCTTATATATTCATCAGTCTTGCTATAAGTCGCAGTAGATGCTATATAGGTCCGTCGGATCTTACATCAAGATCCGTGCTTTTAGATTTTCTTTTTTCTCTCTTAAATCTCAGTCGAGTGAGACATAGCCACGCCATTAAACAGAGGCTCGGGCGCAATTAATGGAGACCTTGGGAGAGAGGTGGACGTCAGATGAAGGTCAAAGGGCTCTCCTCCCAATAAGCACGCGCAGGGGTCTGATCGCATGCCTCTCGTACTCAAATAGCTACCCTGCATGGCGCCTCCTAGCTAATAAAAAATAGGGACGCGTGGCGGCACGTAAATGGTACTTGTAAGTAGAACGCCCACGGTTTCAATAATACTTGTGTTTCCGATTGTAACGTGACAACACTTGTTCCAAAATGAGTTTTTTGATTGTTAATGTGTGCGCCTTCGCAAATCGGACTGCAAATTTACCACAGCATGTTGGTGCCATGTCATGGCACCAAGCCAAGTTTCATTATTTTCATGCGTGTTTTGGATTTACATGAATTAAAAAACTAAGTTTCTCAATGTTTCCAACCCAGCCACGATGCCCAGAATTTTGAATTTCATTCCCATTTCTTGCATGTAACCTACAAATTTACCTGAGGACACACATGTGATTTTTCAACGAACTTTGGTGCACTGGAACATGTGCTTGTATTTCAAATTTGAATTATGCACACAATGGTGACACGTTCCCTCCCAGAACCACGAGCCTTCTTGAGAGAAGCTCCGATTTGCAAGAAGCTTATACCAATTTTGTTCCTATTCGGCCAATTTTTTTACCACGGCATGGTACTACCATGACATGACACCATGCCAAGTTTCATGATTTTAAAACCAAGTTTGAATTTTATTCTCATTTTTTGCATGGGACCTACTCCCTCCTTCCATCTATATAGGGCCTAATGTGTTTTTCAAGACAGCCTTTGACTATTGACAATATTAATAGCACATGAGATGTATACTATGAAAATTATATTATTGGAAGCTCCTTTGACATACAAATTGAAGGTATGCTTTGTGTAAGTTGCATGTCATATATTATTGCTCTAACGTTTGGTCAAAGTTAGCCTCGAAAAACGCATTAGGACCTATATAGATGGAAGGAGGGAGTAGAAATTCACCCGAGGACACAAATGTGATTTTTCAACCAACTTTGGTGCACGAGAGCATGTGCTTGTAGTTCAAATTTGAATTATGCACATAAAATGACCAAAAACTCAATTAATGTGTAAATAAGGCCAAACGAAGCCGGAATAATTCCAAAATTTAACATGGCACTCATGTAGTTCTATGTTGCCTTTGTAAATAAGCTCAAGGGGGACAATGTATATCGTTTCGCACTCAAAGGTGGCACGTTCCCTCTCAAAACCACGAGCCTTCTTGAGAGAAGCTTCGGTTTGCAAAAGCTTATACCAAAATCTGTTCCTATTCGGCCAATTTTTTTACCACAACATGGTAGTACCATGACATGACATCCATGCCAAGTTTCATGATTTTCAGATGTGTTTTGAATTTACAAGAATTTTAAAACCAAGTTTCTCAATGTTCTCGGCCGAGCCACGATGCCCAGATGTTTTAATTTTATTCTCATTTCTTGCATGGGACCTAGAAGCTCACCCGAGGACACAAATGTGATTTTTCAACCAACTTTGGTGCACGAGAGCAGTTGCTTGTAGTTCAAATTTGACTTATGCACATTAAATGACCAAAAACTCAATTAATGTATAAAAAATGACAAATGAACCCGGAATAATTCCAAAATTTAACAGGGCACTAATGTAGTTCTATGTTGGCTTTGTTAAGAAACTCAAGGGGGGGGGGGCAGCGTATATCGTTTCACACTCAAAGGTGGCACGTTCCCTCTTAGAACCATGAGCTTCCGAATCGGCCCAATTTTTTACCACAACATGTTAGTGCCATGACATGACACCATGCCAAGTTTCATGATTTCCAGGCGAGTTGATTTACATGAATTTAAAATCAAAGTTTCTCTATGTTCTCGGGCGAGTCATGACGCCCAGATGTTTGATTTTCATTCTCATTTCTTCCATGGGACCTAGAAATTCAACCAGTGACACACTTGTGATTTTTCAACCCACTTTGGTGCACTGGAGCATGTGCATGCAATTCATATTTAGATTATGCACATTAAAAGTCTAGAAACTCAACTAATGTATAAAAAGGCCAAATGAACCCGAAATAATTCCAAAATTTAACAGGGCACTCATATAGTTCTATGTTGCCTTTGTAAATAAAATCAGGGGGATGAAACGTATATCGTTTCGCACACAAAGGTGACATGTTCCCTCTCGGAACCACGAGGCTTGTTGAGAGAATCTCCGGTTTTAGAAGAGGCTTATACCAAAACTTGTCCCAATTCAGCCAAAAATTATATGTATGAAAACAGGGTTTAGATTATCCCAAACATCTCGCCACCTAGACCAATAATGTACTATGATTTGAATTCAACATAAAATGGATACAAATATTTGAATTGGAGAGCGTATGGTACATGTAGTTCATAGTGAAATATGATTACTGCTATATGTATGTTTTTTGTTATCAAGATAATATTTAAATTATTGTATAACTTGACAACAATCGTATTCAAGTAAGGAAAATTGATTCAAATTTAGTCCATATGGTAGACGACAATATATATGTTCACATGGTGGAGTAAAATGTTCATATATGATGGAAGATCAAAATGTACGACTACATCAATTATAAACCGCAAGGTCACCTAACGATATATTCGAATTCAACATAACATGGATTCAAAAATTGAAATTCAAGATCATGGCATCTGTAATCATATAAAAAGGGACATTACTCTTTCTTTGGTGGGAATTGATTTGCTTTTTGTTGTTGTTGAGGGAAGTGCGAATCGATTTGGTACTTTGCAGGGTAATCTTGTTCTCCTGATTTTTTTTACATTTTTCTTGTAGTTTTTTCAATGGCATCTATAGCAATATAGTAAAAGGGGACATGACTCTCTTGTGTCTTGTATGAATTGTTTTTTTACACGTTAAGTTTGTTCTGCCGAACAAGGAATCTGCACCTTGTTATCCCAAAAATTTCAAGCTCGAGTATCTTTTGTCTCACCTGCTTTGAAACTCCCGCTTCTTCAACCCACACCGCGCCTTGTTATCCTGAAATTTGGACGCGCGCGAGAACTCCCTCCTCATCCACAATCGCTCCCGCAGCCCAGACACGTGAAATCCCCCTTCTACCCCTCAACCGGAAATGAAGTTCCATGTCGCGGTGTCAAAACCGGTGGGGGTACGCTGGTAACTTACCCTACATTTTAGACACGCGCGTCGCTAAGCTTGGCTCACCCGTCCCCCTTCGCCCCCCCCCCATTCATACACCAAGGCCGCCAAAACCTGCGAAACCCCACGCTCCTCCGTCGGCATCCCGACTGCCGCCCAGCCGGAGACTCTTCCCGACTACGTCGTCCACCGCAACAGCTCGCCGTCCCTCATCCACCGCACTGGATGAGGATCCGTTGTCGATCTCGTCGTCCTGCCGGATCAGCCGCCATGTCCTTCACCTCCAAGGAGTTGCCCCGACGTTCGTCTCGTCTATCACGCCACCTCAATCCCCACAGCACCGTCTTGACTTGCCCCACCGGAGCCGCAACACCCTCACCAATTCCTCCGATGAAGCCGAGGCCAACTCGGCGCCACCAAGGAGGTTCTGCACTCACCGCTGCATTTTATCTTTTATTCGATCTCGCGGGGCTGCCGGTGCTCGATACCGAGCAGACATGGCGTGTCTCCATCGACGGTGCTGTCGCCGGCCACATCATCCACGGCGTCTCTTCCCCATGTTGCTTCCTTGGTGTCGACTTCCACAACGGCACTAGCTGCAGCTTCTCCGGCTCTCGCTCGCGCTGCGGCTCTGTTCTTGTTGTTGGTCGCGCTGCTGCACTGCTCTTGCTTTCATTCGTGCTGCTGCTCTGCTCTTGCTCTCGCTTGCACTGTTGCTGCTACACGACCTCCGGCATCTACAGGAGTTGCTGCTTTAGCACTCGCTCGCGGTGCTACTGCACGACTTGCTCTGTGCTAGTGCGTTCCCTGCTGGAGCGTCTGCTGATTTAGATCACTGCTTCTCTGCTACTAGTGCTTGAAGCCCTAAACATCTATTGCAATGCTCTATTACTAGTTCAATCAGTTTCGACAGTAAAATTCAGTTTCAACTGTGAAGTTCATTTTCTTCAGTTAAGTTCAGAGTGAACAATACTTACAACATCTGTCGAAGCAGCCGTGGCACGGCTGATGCATTTTAAATCTAGCACTTTTTGGTGATGTATTTTACATCATCTATTGGAGATGATATTAGGGTGCCACTTCAGATTAACATTGTCTGTCTAGTCATGCTTCAGCCTCGTCATCGTACACCTTAGCGGAGCTGCTACAACGAAGGAACCGTCCATCACAGTGGAGCAGTACCCTCGGTGCCGTTTCCAGAGGCCTTGGATCTTCTTCCCCGCCTCTGACAGTCACACCAGCACCATCCTCCACGTCCAACCCAATGATGCTGAGGTCCACAAGGCTATGCCAAAGAGGTTGTACACTCGTCGCATCACTTTGTTTCTCCATTCCTCTGTTGTTCAAATTCATGTGAGCCAAACACCCAGGTTGACCGAAATCCTATGTTTCCAAATGCTCACATGCATTCCTATCCTATTCCTGTGTTTTTCCTGTCCCTGCGTTTATAGAATCCTCCAATTCTATGGACCCTTACAGATTTACTTCATTTTCAGATAGGCGTCAAACAAAACTCTGTGTGTTATGTCCTGCTCCTACTGTGCCGTCATCCACCCCACCTGAGGTGCACCATCGACAGAAGTGTTCACTGCAGCAGAGATGCCCCCTGCAGACTTCCTTTCGCTGCCTCATATCATCTTCCCCGTTGCCGGCAGCCACGCCAACTGCATTACCATCATCGACTTGAGCAGATGAACCTGAGGACTACACAGTTCCAGAAGAGAGGTCGCGGTCTTTCGTGTTTGCTTACGTTATACATCGGTTATTATTACCTGCTACTTTATCGTTCAATCTTGAGTTTTGAATTGCCCATGGGTCTCATATCGAGCCAGCAACGAACAGTATCTGTCTACTATCTGGTTCATCTGGGTCTTCTATGTGGTTCATGTTGGATGGGCAACAAACAATAGATGATCCATTGTCTATCTTTTTAAACTGAAGCTATAATCTACCTGCTATCATTAGTTTTGGATCCATCCACTCGTTTGCTACCATCATTCTTGATTTTTGCATGCACCCCTTAGGCCTTACAAAATCTAACTTTTTTTATTATGCATGTCAGATATTGTACACAATCGTACTGAACATGTAGAGAAAAAGAGAAGACTGTTGCGTGCGAATGTAATGTCATGCAGATGCAACTCCATGGTTGGCGAAGTGCCCCCCTCCTGCATTTCCAGATTGTATTCTAGAGGAAGATAACTGTTCAGATGGAGATTCAGAAGGAGCCGACCACGCCTGTTTACCACCTGAGGTGTTTGCTCTAACCTGGCATGCTGATGTTGGTCATATCATGCATATGGCGCCTTGCATTGCTTACATTATACATCTTATATGTCATCAGCTTAGTTTAGATTTGGTTTGTGTGAATGCCACCTGTTTTCTTTCTATATCATACTCCCACCATTCCTAAATATTTGTATTTTTAGAGATTTCAACAAGTGACCACATACGGAACAAAATGAGTGAATCTACACTCTAAAATGTCTCTATATACATCCGTATGTGGTAGTCCATTTGAAATCTCTAAAAAGACAAATATTTAGGAATGGAGGAAGTATATGGGAATTATGCAATGCCATCTTCTTTAGCCAGGCATCATATACGTGAATCATGCAATGCCATCCTGTTTAGCCAGTTATCTTATATGTGAATTGTATCGTGCCATATTTTTTCCATAATGTATTCCATTTGTCAACAATGTTTATACATTCATCTACTCTTCCTGTGCATCAGCCATTTGAGTCGGCCATGGGAAAATCTGGAGTGAAAACAAGGTCTTCTGAGGAGTCAGTGCTACCTGTCGATGCAGATTCCTTGCTGGTTACAGATAGCTCCTCAGAGGAGGATTCAGAAAGAGATGACTAGTCGTATTCCCCCCCCCCCCGAGGTGCATGCTCTAACTTGGCTGGGTTATATTGCTCAGTTCATGCATATGGTGTCTTGCATTGCCATGCCATCTGCTTAGATTAGACATGCTTTGTGTGGATGCCTCCTATTTGCTTTCTATATCAGATATGTGAATTATGCAATGCCATGTTTTTCAGCCAGTTATCATATATGTGAATTATGCACCGCCATGGAGCCAGGCATCATATATGTGAATTATCTCATGCCATCTTTTTTTTCATTACGTATTCCATTTGTCGATAATCTGTGTATATTGAACTACTCTTCATGTGTATCAGCCATTTGAGCCGGTTATGGAAAAATCTGGAGTGAAAACAAGGTGTTCAGAGAAGGCAATGGTACCTGTTGAAGCATATATCTCGATGGTTACAGGGAGCTCCTCAGAGGAGGATTCAGAGACATATGACCAGTCCTATATCCCACATGAGGTGCATGCTCTAAGTTGCAATGTTTATATTTCTCATATGATGCATATGGTGTCTTGCATTGCTTAGTTTAGACATCATATGCACAATATTGAATTCTATCTGCTTAGTTTAGAGATCATACATGTGAGTGCCAGCTGCTTAGTATATGAATCAATTATGTCAATTATATCATGCCATCCTGTATACTTAGACAACATATACGTGAATTATTTCATCCCAACCTATTTTAGAAAGACATCATATAGTTGTGTCATGTCATCCTGTTTAGGTACTCATCATATGTTGAATTATGCCATTATATCATGTTAAGTTATCCATCATATATCTGAAACTGTGTCATGCTATCCTGTTTAGTTAGGCATCATATATGTGAAACTGTGTCATGCTATCTTGTTTGGTTAGACAACATATATATGAATTACCACATCTGTCTATCATACAATGTATGTACATTCAATTTCTTTTCTTGTTTATCATCCATTTGAATTGGAGGGGGTTCTTGAACAGGACAGCGGTACTGGCCAGCTACAAGCGCTTGTGCTAGCGGTATTGGCCAGTACTCGAACAACAAGTTACTGTGGCTGATAAACACCAGTCCTTTCTTGTGCAACAGCAAGCGCTGGAGGATTGAAGCGCCAAACAAGAGAAAGTTAATAAGCTTGCTAAGCATCTTGCCAACATTATGGGTACCAAGGATATTGTTTCTTGAACTCTTCTGAAGTGGTTTCAGTTCTAGACTTGTTTTGCTGCGGCGTTTATATGCTGCTTTGTTCCCTATATTTGCACTAGTGGCGAACTTTGATGCCCAGTGGATGTAATATGTGTAATATCCGTGATAGCCTAGCATAAGTTGCTTGCTTATTTATTTCCTTGTTGTCTTGTTTATTTGTTTGCTTGTAGTCAGTGCAGTTCTTTTTCCGTGGTTTGCTAGTGGCTGCAATAACCTATTTTTTAAAACTAGGCCACAATAACCATGGGCTAATATTTACTGTAGTGACACTGAGCCTCCTACGGGCCGTAGAAACAGTGGGCCTTCTACGGGCCGTAGAAACGGTGGGCCTTCTACGGGCCGTAGATACAATGGGCTTTCTACGGGCCGTAGAAACAATGGGCCTTCTACGGGCCGTATCATCAATGGGCCTTATACGGGGCGTATGATCGATTGGCCAAACATGGGCCAATAACAGGCCGCATTATGGCCGTAAATGGGCCATCGTTAATAGGCCGTATTTGATGACGCTATGAAAATGGCCCAACGTATTAACGGACCACAAATGGGCCGACTGTAACCACGGGCTGAATTTGGCCCACAAGCAGAAAATGACAGTAACGGGCCGTAAGTAAACGAATGCTAGAAATGAGCCCAAGAACAAATGGGCTCTGAGAAGGCTGGAAGATAACATGGGCTGGAAACGGCCCAACGGAATAACGGGCCGTTAATGGGTATAAAGTGATACACTGTTCATTACGGGCCAGTTTCACCAAGGGCCATTAAGGGTGTAAAGTGATACACTGTTCATTACGGGCCAGTTTAACCACGGGCTGTTAATAGGCCAAGAGTTACATAGGGCCTCATATGGGGCGAAAGACGTCATGGGCCATACATGGGCTAGAAGTGAAAACGGGCTGAAATCATATTGGATGGCCCAGATGACGCTACCGGGCCTAATTCGGATAGGGCGTAACGGGCCTTGGGTTAGCGGGCTGTAAATGGGCTATATGCGAACAGGTTATTAACAGGCTTTCCATGGGCCAGCCCGCCACCTTTTTACCAAGTCAAACGGGCCGGCCTTTTCACAGGAATGGGCCTCTGTTGGGCCGTGCCATGTGTCGACGTATCATAGGCGCCATCTGTCCAATGAGTGAATGACATCTGTCCCAACGATGAGCCGACACGTGTTTCCTCCAGCCAATGATGATTTTACACGTGGAAAATCCCCATTGGTCGGGGATGTTAACGGGTTATCGGATCCAAAACCCGACCCGATAGCTTAACAGCGTTCTGTTACGGTGGATGCCACGTGTCGGTCACCCTTGACGAAAGCACTTCTGTGACACGTGATTTATCGTCATGGAAGTGCACACTTCCGTGATGATAATTTTGCTAATGTCATGGAACACTTCTACGACAGCATAGGTATGACTATCTTGATTTTGTCATAAATTTGTCATGTATGTACATGCATGACAAAAAACGCGACCTACTATGACAAACACGTATCATCACGGAAGTTTATTTTTTTGTAGTGAGTGTTTCCACGATTCCAAAGACTTTGTGTGATTTGTTAGGTTTCCGTGATTTTGATGATTGCTCTTTAAACTTGCACCTTGCGGATTCCACTACTAAGAAACCTATGGGAAGAATTAATGATGTTCTTATTGTTGCAAATAGGAAATATGTGCCCGTAGATTTTATTGTTCTTGACATAGATTGCAATCCTTCATGTCCTATTATTCTTGGTAGACCTTTCCTTAGAACGATTGGTGCAATTATTGATATGAAGGAAGGAAATATTAGATTCCAATTTCCATTAAGGAAAGGCATGCAACACTTTCCTAGAAATAAAATTAAATTACCTTATGAATCTATTATGAGAGCCACTTATGGATTGCCTACCAAAGATGGCAATACCTAGATCTATCCTTGCTTGTTATGCCTAGCTAGGGGCGTTAAACGATAGCGCTTGTTGGGAGGCAACCCAATTTTATCTTTATTCCTTGCTTTTTACTCCTGTTTAGTAATAAATAATTTATCTAGACTCTGTTTTCGTTGTGTTATTTGTGTTTAATTAGTGTTTGTGCCAATTAGAACCATTGGGAAGACTTGGGGAAAGTCGTGTTACACTTGCTGTAAAAAACAGAAACTTTAGCGCTCACGAGAACTGCTGCCATTTTTATTTGGAAAGTGCTATTTAGTTAATTATTTTTGCAGATGATTAATAGATAAATTCCTAACGTCCATCAAGTTATTTTAGAATTTTTGGGGTTCCATATATTGCTATAGCTACAGATTACTACAGACTGTTCTGTTTTTGACAGATTATATTTTTCGTGTGTTGTTTGCTTATTTTGATGAATCTATGGCTAGTAAAATAGTTTATAAACCATAGAGAAGTTGGAATACAGTAGGTATAAAACCAATATAAATAAATAATGAGTTCATTACAATACCTTGAAGTGGTCTTTTGTTTTCTTTCGCTAACGGAGCTCACGAGATTTTCTACTTTAAGTTTTGTGTTGTGAAGTTTTCAAGTTTTGGGTAAAGATTTGATGGATTATGGAACAAGGAGTGGCAAGAGCCTAATATTGGGGATGACCATGGCACACACAAGATAATATAAGGACACCTAAAAGCCAAAGATTGGGGATGCCCTGGAAGGCATCCCCTCTTTCATCTACTTCTATCGGTAACTTTACTTGGAGCTATATTTTTATTCGCCACATGATATGTGTTTTGCTTGGAGCGTCCTGTATGATTTGAGTCTTTACTTTTTGGTTTACCACAATCATCCTTGATGTAGACACCTTTTGAGAGAGCCATACATGATTTGGAATTTGTTAGAATACTCTATGTGCTTCGCTTATATCTTTTGAGTTATGTAGTTTTGCTCTAGTACTTCACTTATATCTTTTAGAGCACGATGGTGGATTTGTTTTATAGAAACTATTGATCTCTCATGCTTCACTTAGATTATTTTGAGAGTCTTAAATAGCATGGTAATTTGCTTAAAATCCTAATATGCTTGGTATACAAGATTAATAATAAAACTTTCTTATGATTGTGTTGAATACTATGAGAAGTTCGATGCTTGATAATTGTTTTGAGATATGAAGATGGTGATATTAAAGTTGTGCTAGTATAGTAGTTGTGAATTTGAAGAATACTTCTGTTAAGGTTTGTGATTCCCGTAGCATGCATGCATGGTGAACCCTTATGTGATGAAGTCAGAGCATGATTTATTTTTTGATTGTCTTCCTTATGAGTGGCGGTCAGGGACGAGCGATGGTCTTTTCCTACCAATCTATCCCCCTAGGAGCATGCGTGTAATAATTTGATTTGATAACTTGTAGATTTTTGCAATAAGTATATGAGTTCTTTATGACTAATGTTGAGTCCATGGATTATACGCACTTTTCTCACCCTTCCACCTTTGTTAGCCTCTCTAATACCGCGCACCTTTCACCGGTATCATACACCCACAATATACCTTCCTCAAAACAGCCACCATACCTACCTATTATGGCATTTCCATAGCCATTCCGAGATATATTGCCATACAACTTTCCACTGTTTCGTTTATTATGACACACTCCATCATTGTCATATTGCTTAGCATGATCATGTAGTCGACATTGTATTTGTGGCAAAGCCACCGTTCATAATTCTTTCATACATGTCACTCATGAGTCATTGCATATCCCGGTACACCACCGGAGGCATTCATATAGAGTCATATTTTGTTCTAAGTACCGAGTTGTAATTGTTGAGTTGTAAGAAAAATAAAAGTGTGATGATCATCATTATTAGAGCATTGTCCCAGTGAGGAAAGGATGATGGAGATTATGATTCCCCCACAAGTCGGGATGAGACTCCAGACTAAAAATAAAATAAAATAAAAAAGGAGGCCATAAAAAAAGAGAAAAGGCCCAAATAAAAAAATGAGAGAAAAAGGGAGAAGGGGCAATGCTACTATCCTTTTACCACACTTGTGCTTCAAAGTAGCACCATGATATTCATAGTAGACAGTCTCTCATTTCGTCACTTTCATATACTAGCGGGAATTTTTCATTATAGAACTTGGCTTGTATATCCCAATGATGGGCTTCCTCAAAATGCCCTAGGTCTTAGTGAGCAAGCAAGTTGGATGCACACCCACTTAGTTCTTTTGTTGAGCTTTCATATACTTATAGCTCTAGTGCATCCGTTGCATGGCAATCCCTACTCACTCACATTGATATCTATTAATGGGCATCTTCATAGCCCTTTGATACACCTAGTTGATGTGAGACTATCTTCTCCCTTTTTGTCTTCTCCACAACCACCATTCTATTCCACATATAGTGCTATGTCCATGTCTCATGCTCATGTATTGCGCCAAGATTGAAAAAGTTTGACAACACTAAAAGTATGAAACAATTGCTTGGCTTGTCATCAGGGTTGTGCATGACTTAAATATTTCGTGTGGTGAAGATGGAGCATAGCCAGACTATATGATTTTGTAGGGATAACTTTCTTTGGCCATGCTATTTTGAGAAGACATAATTGCTTTGTTAGTATGCTTGAAGTATTATTATTTTTATGTCAATATTAAACTTTTGTCTTGAATCTTTCGGATCTGAATATTCATACCACAATTAAGAAGAATTACATTAAAATTATGCCAAGTAGCACTCCGCATCAAAAATTCTGTTTTATCATTTACCTACTCGAGGATGAGCAGGAATTAACCTTGGGGATGCTTGATATGTCTCCAACGTATCTATAATTTTTGATTGCTCCATGCTATATTATCTACTATTTTGGGCATTATTGGGCTTTATTATCCACTTTTATATTATTTTTGGGACTAACCTATTAACCGAAGGCCCAGCCCAGAATTGCTATTTTTGCCTGTTTTAGGGTTTCGAAGAAAAGGAATACCAAACGGAGTCCAAACGGAATGAAACCTTCGGGAACGTGATTTTCTCAACAAACAAGACCCGGGAGACTTGGACCCTATGTCAAGACACAAAAGAGGAGGCCACGAGGTAGGGGGGCGTGCCCACCCCCACCAGGCGCACCCTCCACCCTCGTGGGCCCCTCTGTTGCTCCACCGACGTACTCCTTCCTCCTATATATACCTACGTACCCCCAAACGATCAGATACGGAGCCAAAAAGCTAATTCCACCGCCGCAACTTTCTGTATCCACGAGATCCCATCTTGGGGCCTGTTCCGAAGCTCCGCCGGAGGGGGCATCGATCACGGAGGGCTTCTACATCAACACCATAGCCCCTCCGATGAAGTGTGAGTAGTTTACCTCAGACCTACTGGTCCATAGTTATTAGCTAGATGGCTTCTTCTCTCTTTTTGGATATCAATACAATGTTCTCCCCCTCTCTTGTGGAGAACTATTCGATGTAATCTTCTTTTTGCAGTGTGTTTGTTGAGATCGATGAATTGTGGGTTTATGATCAAGTCTATCTATGAACAATATTTGAATCTTCTCTGAATTCTTTTATGTATGGTTGGTTATCTTTGCAAGTCTCTTCGAATTATCAGTTTGGTTTGGCCTACTAGATTGATCTTTCTTGCAATGGGAGAAGTGTTTAGCTTTGGGTTCAATCTTGCGATGTCCTTTCCCAATGATAGTAGGGGCAACAAGGCACGTATTGTATTGTTGCCATCGAGGATAACAAGATGGGGTTTTCATCATATTGCATGAGTTTATCCCTCTACATCATGTCATCTTGCTTAAGGCGTTACTCTATTTTTAACTTAATACTCTAGATGCATGCTGGATAGCGGTCGATGAGTGGAGTAATAGTAGTAGATGCAGGCAGGAGTCGGTCTACTTGTCTCGGACGTGATGCCTATATACATTATCATACCTAGATATTCTCATAACTATGCTCATTTCTGTCAATTGCTCAACAGTAATTTGTTCACCCACCGTAGAATACCTATGCTCTTGAGAGAAGCCACTAGTGAAACCTATGGCCCCCGGGTCTATCTTTATCATATTAATCTCCTACTACTTAGTTATTTCCTTTGCTCTTTACTTTGCCTTTATTTTACTTTGCATCTTTATCACAAAAATACCAAAAATATTATCTTATCATATCTATCAGATCTCACTCTCGTAAGTGGCCGTGTAGGGATTGACAACCCCTATTCGCGTTGGTTGCGAGGATTTATTTGTTTTGTGCAGGTATGAGGGACTCACACGTAGCCTCCTACTGGATTGATTTTTTTGACTATAAACAGTAGGGTAAACACCCCACTGCAACTTTTATTAATAAATGAACTAAACATAGTAGTCTTAAGGGCTTGAGGTAAGCCCTATAATAAACAGAAGAAGAAATAAAAGAGAGAAAACATTAAGAGAAACTAGCAAAAAATCCACAACATGAAAAAAAAGAAAAAAAAGGAGATTGCAACAAAGAATCCAACCAGGTAGAGAACATTCTCTCATGCTTTAGCTTCATTCTATATTTCAGTAGTTTGAGCTCCTCTAAATATATGAACTTCCATCCCTGGAAAGTTGGAGTAATATTTTCAAATATCTTGTCATTTCTGGTTATCCAAATGGCCCATGATCCAAGAATGATGATCTCCATAAAGAATGGAAAATGCAAGTTATCCTTAAGGTCTTGAAAAGCTTCAAGGACTGATAAATTTGGAGTTCTAGTAGGACATATGTAATCCCAACATTGCTGTGCAAAAGGGCAGCCCCAAAAAAGATGATGTAGAGTTTCTTCCTGTTGACAGTCTCTAACAGCACAATTGTAAACTTCCAGCACAAAGTTTTTCTCCTGAGTAGGTTCCTTGTATTTACTCTATCATGAAGTAATTTCCAGAAGAACACCTTATGCTTTGGCTGATAGGAGCAATTCCAAACCCAGTTGAAGTGTGGTGGGACTTGCTTGTGTCCAATCAGTACTTTGTATGCCTTGATTGATGAATAGAATTCATTCCCCCAAATGTAACTCCAGGTGTCCAGAGAATCTATATGTTTAGATTGCCTTGTTTGGATGCATATGTCTTCCACTTGCAAGAATTCCTCATAAGCTTCAGTTGTGAGTGGTAAATGAAACAAGTCCTGCAAGTATTCAGTGTTGATTACTTCTTGGACAGTAACATGTGGATTTCTGACAAAGGAGTGCAGGTGGTGGTATGTATGTTTGAAAATGTATGTGTGCCACAGGTCATCCCAGAAAAAAGCAGTTCTACCATCTCCCACATTACATCTTGCCATTGCTTTGTACTGATCCATAAGAGCCAGGTTTGATTTCCACCAGAAAGAGCCAATCATATTATTTCCTGGAAGTTGCCCTTCAAAATAATAAGTTTCCCAAGTTAATTGTACCCAAGGTATATCATGTCTGTTGAAGAATTTGTGCAAATTCTTCATTAGAAGGGTTTTATTGTGAGTGTATATATCCAGTATGCCCAGTCCTCCCTGATTTTTTGGTCTACAAACTGTGTGCCAAGCCACCAAAGCTGGTCTTCTATCCTCCATGTCAGAGCTCCTCCATAGAGAGTGTCTCAAATATTTGATGATCTTCTTTTTAATTGTTACAGGGATGTCCAAACAGCTCATGAAGAAGATAGGTAAGGAAGAAAACACTGATTTGACTAAAAGGACTTTCCCTGCTTGAGTCATGAAGATAGAAAGGCTTGCAAGTCTTTTTGCAATTGTTAACAAGTGGAATTGTCCCCTAGCACAATGCAGTGTGTTAGTGAAAATGTCCACTCTGTCTTTATCAATGTTCAGAGGTACCATTATAGATTTTGCATAATTGACCTTAAGACCAGTTGCTGAGGCAAATGTATTTAAAAGAGCTTTGAGACAAATCAAGTGTCTGGCATTTGCTTGCATGATGACCAAAGTATCATCAGCATACTGAACAATTGGGAAATCTGGGCAGGAGGTGACCTGTAGTGGAGATGCAATAAGATTTAGTCTCATGGCCCTGTTCAAAATAGTCTGTAGCAAGTCAGCAGCAAGAACAAAGATTAGGGGAGAGTAAGGATCTCCCTGTCTCACTCCTTTCTTAATGTAAAATTTCTTCCCAGGAACTCCATTTAGCATGACAGCAGAAGAGGCAGTAGAAAAGAGCATATGCATCCATGATATCCATTTATCCCCAAACCCTTTTGCTCTGAAAATCTCAATGATTGCTTGATGTTCAATTGTATCAAAAGCCTTTTCAAAATCCAGCTTAATTACCAGCATTTCCTCTTTTGATTTATGGCATTGGTGTATATATTCATATGCCCATCCTAGGCAGTCTTGAATCACTCTGTCATTGAGGAAACCATATTGGTTGATGTGAACCAATTTCAGAATTATTTTTTGAAGTCTGTTGGCTAGCAATTTTGTGATGATCTTAAGCACCCCATTTAACAAAGAGATAGGCCTAAAATCATTAGGTGTGAGAGGAACTTCTTTTTTTGGAATCAGAGTAATGTAGGAAGTATTAATACTCTCCATGTTCACAGTACCAGCATGGAAGGCCATGATTAGATCAATAATATCTTCCTTAATAATATCCCAGCAAGCTTTAATGAACTCATTGTTGAAACCATCTAGACCTGGGGACTTATCAGATGGTAGATTTTTGACCACCTCCTCAATCTCCTCCTTGGTGAATGTTCCTCTGATTGAATAAAATTTTTAGGATCAATTGTTTGATCATAAAGATCATGGAGATCAAAAATGCATTTTGTGTCCAGTAGATTGCCCCAATCTTTCTTTGAAAGCTTCCCATAAAATTGCAGCTTTTCCTTCATGCTCTGTAACTTCCACTTGGTCCTTATTCAACAACATTGCAATTTTATTATGCCTATGATTAATGGAAGCCTTTGTGTGGAAGAACTTTGTGTTTTCATCCCCAAACTTAACACCTTTAATTTTGCCTCTCTGCTTCCAATAAATATTCTGATTATTAAGAACAGTAAACAAGTACTCCTTAAGCATAGTTCTGCAGTTGGCCTCAAATAAAGAAAGGTTCCTGAATTCTTCAATCAAGTCCCAAAAAATATGCATGCATTGAGTTCCTCAATTTGTTTTTTTTGTGCAAGATAGACTTTTAGCCCACAACTTCAGAGCTCTTCTGAGGTTTTTTAATTTGGCAATAATCTTTTTAGCCTGATCAGTAAATCCCACTGGAATATTCCAAGCTGATTGCACCACTTGTTTAAAAGAGCTGTGTTTTAGCCAATAGTTTTCAAATCTGAATACCTTGGACTTTGGAATATTTGTGAAAATCTTGATCATGCATGGAAGGTGATCAGAGATAGGTTTTGCTAGAGGAAGGGCCATGGAGTTAGGGTAACTGGTCATCCAGGCTGCAGAAGTGAAGAACCAATCTAGCTTTTCAAGGAGAGGGGAGTCCTGCATGTTGCTCTAGCTATACTGTCTTCCTTTCAAAGGTAATTCAATCAATCCCAGGTTACTGATGGACTCATTAAATAAAAGCATCTCATTGACATCTCCCCCTAGTTTGTTTCTATTCTCTCATGACCTGATGAAATTAAAATCACCCATGACTATCCAATCCACATCATTTGGCATTTTAATATTGCTAAACCAGTCAAAAAATTCAATATTTTCCTCATGTCTGCAAGGCCAATATATGTTTGAGAGAATCCACTTGTTTGCAGAAATATTACATGTGAATTGAATTGAAACCTTGGTTCTCAAAAACTGAGGGAAATACTTACACTACTTTACTGCATCATCCCTTCCTCTTCGGGGGAAAGCAACGCATTGCTCAAGAGGTAGCAGGCGCATTACCCATGGAGCATAAAACTTCAGGCCAAATAGATCAGAGCCAGAGCCAGATGCAGCAAGCTTCCTGATGAAGAAATCTTGAGCATTGAAGCTAATGCCATTGAAGATATAGAACACCAATGTCTTCATTGCTCCTTCAAGCTTTGCTGCAGGAGAATGTCCTTTGACAGGCCATAGAGTTCGCCTGATGATATGATAAATGGTGCAGGGCAGATACTCTAGGTCGTCAACAAGGAATTCCTTTGGACATTCAGCATCGCTTGGTAGTGGCTTCATCATGCTGAGCATTTGACTCATGTTAGGCTCAGGCTTCTGAAATATGCTCTCCAAAGCATTACAGTGAGGCTGACAATCAGGTTCATAATGTTCACCTAGAGTGGGAAGGGCAGTAAGCTCAATTATATCTTGGGCTTTGGCTTCATGGTGTACATCACCCGTCATCCACTCAAGGACCCAAGTCTTCAGATCCTTGTAGTAGTCGCGTATGTGAAGAGTGGCATAGAATTGTAGCAGAAGCTCCTCATTCCAATTTTCTTTGTCGGTCACAAACTACAGAAGGCCAACATATTTGAAGCAGTCTAGAGCTTCTTCCAAGCAGGGAAGGCCAGCCATGGCTTCATAGTTTAGACGCATATGGGGAAAAATGCGCCCTTGATTGTATAAGATACAAGAATAATAGTTGTGCTGCTGATAGCTCCAGAACTGATCTGATGAAATTCTTGGCTGTGAATAGGGGTTCTTGGCACTATCAAAGAAGGTGTTGTGTGCTTTGAAGCCATTTACATTGAACGATCCTTGCGAAGTCGCAGTGTCTGGAAACCTTGGCAGGCTTGTCTTTGGCTTCTGGACCTGAGGCATGTGCTCCACATGATAGTCAAACTGTGGTTCAGGAGCATGCGGAGGAACCAGAATGGGCCAACGGATGGTGACAAGTTGACCCTGATCGTATGTTTGCTCAATGGTGTGAGGTCTTGGAGGTGGTACAGGAGCAGAGGCATTGACTTTGGCTTTAAGCTGCACATTGGCTTTAGGTTCAACATTGACTTCTAGCACCATATTCATTGCAGACACCACATTAGGTTCAGCCATGACAACATCATTGGCTTCAATAGTGTTGTTGGTGGCCGCCTCAGTGTTTTCAACCTCCACTTGAGTAGCTGGAGGGTTGGGCATAGCCTCATTCTCCTCGAGAACAACTTCTGGGTTGGTAGGGGGTGTGGCAACTCACTCTTCTTCTTGACAGGGTTCTTGGGGTTCTTGTTGGTCATCGGCTGGTGCAGCCAGAATGTCTTCAACAACTTTTGCTTCGGACTCAGAGACGTTGGTAGTGGGAGTGGCGTCAGGAAACACTTCTCGTGCCACTGAGTTGTTTTGCACTTCTCCTTCTGGAACGCTCGGCATGGAGACCTGTGGCATAGGGCCTTTGCGAAGCCTGCGGAATGTGGGCGACGCCTTTGGAGATGGTGTGGTATTCACCATGTAATTGTCATCATCAAGTACCAGAGTGGTAACTTGAGGAGGGGGAGTACTGGGTCTGTCTTGGCTTGGTGTGTCTTGGGGGTGATCAGCCCACGATGCATCCTGAGCGATTGGCGTCAATGGACGACCAATGCTGATGAGTTCGCTGTTCATGAGAACAGGCGATGATACCAGTTGGTGCTCAATCTGAGGAAGGACTTCATCATCTTCTACATTGTCATGATGACCAATGTCTTCAGCTGTGATGGGGTCAGCAGCTAGAATGTCTTTAGCTTTAGGAGCCTCTGTGGAAGCAGGCTCATGAAGTACTAGTTGACGTTCTTGGTTATTGGATGTAGGACGAACAACTGAGATGGGCTCGACAAGGAGGGGCTCTGAGGGAGCAGCCCGATCTTTCTTCGAAGACTTTGTCTTCCGCTTCTTGGGTTGTGGGGTATCATCAGTGGCATTCTTGTTCTTGCGCTTTCTAGCTTCGCCTCAACTGCCCTTGTCTTCTTCAGTTCTGAAGCAGCTGTTGGGACCTTAGGCTTCGAGCCTTCCATGCTGGCAGGGAAGACAATGCTTGGTGCTTCCTGCCTTGATGCTTCAACTTGGGCCACAGCAGGCTTCTTCTTCTTTTTGGCAGCTGTTGGGGATATGGTTACTGGAGGTAGACCGGCTAGGAGTGGCCGGGTTAGCTCCATGAAGATAGAAGCCCATGCAGATATGAAGATGGTGGCGCTTTACGAAGACCCAAGGCCCAAAGGCGGGTTAAAGCCTGTAGATGTGAACTGACTTTATCATATAAACTTGTATTGTAAGTTAGAGGAATAGAGACTGAGCCGAACACCTCTATGACCCGGCCTCGGGACTCTGTAAACCGGCTGGTGTCAACCTATGTATATAAAGGGACGACCCGGCCGCGGTTTGAGGACAACAGACAACAACTCGAGAGCCAGGCAAAGCGGATTCGCTCCCTGGTCATCGAAACCCTAGCAATACCAATCACAACTAGACATAGGCTTTTACCTTCATCGAAGGGGCCAAACTAGTATAAAACCCCTCGTGTCCCCTTGTCCGGTTTAACCCCTTTAAGCTAACCCGTAGCGATGGCTCCATGACTAAGTCCTTTCATGAGGACATCTGCCGTGACAAACCCATGACAGTTGACGCCACCGTGGGGCTATCGCACGATGGTTTCGAGTTCTTGAAGGGGAGCTTTGATGGACTCAAGGGATACGTTGTGGGTCGGATGACGAAGAGTCGTCACGGCAAGCTTTACATCGACGATGCAGGATGGGGCCTCGAGGCCGGTTCAATCGAATACGGGTACCGGGTCCCCTTTGGTGGGATTCACGTCTTCATCGGCAAGATCGGCGAATCGGGCCCTGAGCCGGACACCTGCACCGACATCATCGAGACGGCCCAGCGTGCAAGTCCTTCCCCGGTTCAGCCCGCAGCAAGGCATGTTTTCGTAGGTGTCATCCATGGAGCAGAATATGAGGATGGACCGACATCTGATGGAGAAACCGTTGTCTGCTCTGACGACGAGTCTTCAACTGGAGAAACCGAATCGCTATATCAGTTGTAGGACGGCCGAATTAGCGGAGGTTTCGATGGCAACAGTATTCCGGACCCCCTTGATCTGCCAAACCGGGTCGCTATATTCATGGCCGATACACAATCAGCAGCCCACTCATCAACCGCCGCAGCAATGCTCTCTGGTTCAGCAACAGCCACGCCGGCAGGAGCAGGGGGCTCTGCACCACCTCCGGCTCAAGTTCTGTCTGACTTGTTCGATGCTTTGGCAACATTGATGGCCGCGGAGGTGGACGCAGTAGCCCGGGATCAACACAATATGGAGATCGCAAAGGTGAAAGATCAGATAACTCAGGCTAAAGCGGACCTAGCAGCAGAGAACGCTAGGATGGCTACAGAACGGGCCGAGTTGGAAGCTCAGGCCTACCGGCTTAGGCTGGATCAGAATGCCTCAGAGGAAGTCATGAGAAGAAGATACCGGTCGCATCTCCTGCCGAGTTATGAGCCAAGATATCTCTTCAACACACCAGGAGCAGGAACTAGTAACCAGCTAGTATTAAACCGGACGGAGGCGCCGGGAACAGGAGCGCCGGTTCAGCCGCGCATGATGGACCCGCCTCGTAAGAAAAACATTGTGCCACAGTATGTTCAGACGCCCCCGGGGCATTACTCCAACCCGTTGGACAACATTGTGGCTGCCACTTCACGATTGGCAGCCCTCCCAACCGATGGTGAGTCACCAGTTGCGATTGAGGCACGACGGGCCAGAGAGCTCCTTCAAACAGCTTTAAACCAGCAGTAGGCTTATTCGCATAGTCGTGAGAGGATTCATTCCACCCCATCCAAGCCGGAGCTACAGCAGGCATGTTGAGGATAAACCGGCCGTGTCAAACAGTGCACGTCGCCGTAACTCGCCGCGTGTGCACAACCCGGTAGGTGGAGGTGCTAATGCCCATGATGTGGTGGATCACGGTCGTGCATGTCGAGAGGCTGAGTTAGCAGCTCTGCATGGAGCCCGTCAACCTACTCTAGTTCACCCTACCGCTTCAGTAGAGCCAGGTGTGGTATTCAGTTCCTTAGGGGTGCCGTGTCTCACCCCCGCTTTGCGTAATGTGCGACTGCCCAAGGATTTCAAAGGCCCTCGTAAGGTACCCAATTACACCGCCGATTTGCAACCAGAGGCATGGGTTGAAAGCTACGAGATGGCAATGGAGATGTTAGATGTGGATGAAGCGGTGTGTGCTAAATACTTCACCATGATGTTGGAAGGGACAACTCGTACTTGGTTGAAGAGCTTACCAGCTAACTCTGTCGGATCATGGGCCGATTGAAGCATCGGTTTATCCAGAACCTTAAGGATACTTGTAAGCAACCTATGTCAATTGTGGACCTGGCCGCTTGTGTCCAAGAGGATGGGGAGTCTACAACCCATTGGGTGAAACGGGTCTCAGCTATTCTGCATTCATCGGATCGCATCAATGCAGATATCGCAGTGTTAACGTTGGAGGGCAATTGCTGGTTTCTACCGCTCAAACAGAAGTTAGGAAGGCTCAAACGTCACTGCAATGATATGTCAACGCTTATGGCCGCTTTGGTTAAGTATGCCGATTCAGATAATACCAAAGACCCCGACTCAGAGGAGGACAAACCAGGGAAAGGGAAAAAGAACGGCAACACCAAGGGACAGCAGCATAATCTGGCAGGTCATGGGAATAATGGTAAGCGCAAGGCCGACAACAGTTTGGACTTTGTGGCTAACACCAATGCTCAGGAGAATGGTCAGTGTCGTAAGGGCAAGCAGCCCCAGAGGGGCGGAGGTTCAGGCCCCAATTTGGAGCGCCTATTAAATCAACCTTGTCCAAAGCATGCATCAAAGGAGAAGCCAGCGTCGCATCTTTGGAAGGACTGTTATATCATGCGAGAGTTCAAGAACTCTAATATGTTTCAGTACGATAATGGCCCGCCTGGTGGTTCAGGAGGTGGTTTTCACGGGCCGGGTTACGGAGGCGGCAGCTCCGGTTCAGGATTTCAGGGCAATCAAACCGGACACAACAATCAAGGGAACCAGGGCAACCAGGGAGGTTATAACCATCAGGGGAGCCAGTAGCAGCAGCAGACGGGTTACCAAAGCAATCCGAAGCAGTTAAATAGTGGGCAGTATCATGTCTTCACTACTAGCTTGTGCAAGCGTGATCAGAAGCTTCACAAGAGGGCCGTGAACTCTGTTGAACCGGCTGTACCTCAGTATTTGCGCTGGTCTGAGCAACCCATTTTATGGAGTAGAGAGGATCACCCACCCCGGGTTGACAATCCGGGTCATCTAGCCTTAGTGGTGGCTCCTCAGGTAGGAGGGTATAAGTTCACCAAGGTGCTCATGGATGGGGGAAGCAGTATCAACATTCTATATTATGATACCTTCCGTCGTATGGGGTTGACAGATAAGAATCTTAAATCGTCAAACACCATTTTTCATGGTGTGGTGCCCGGTAAGTCTGCATATCCACTGGGCAAGATAGCCCTAGAGGTGGCTTTTGGAGATGATCATGACTCAAGGTCAGAAACATTGACTTTTGAGGTGGTAAAAATCAACCGTATCGGCTTACACCAAGTTCATGGCGAGGCCATGTTATGTTTATCTGCAGCTTAAGATGCCAGGTCATAAGGGGACCATCACAGTACATGGGAGCAGGAAGATCGCTTTGGAATGTGAGGAAGGTGATGTGGCTTATGCTGAGTCGGTTTGGCCACGGAAGAGCTGAAGTTTTACAAAGACAAGGTTGATCCGGCAGATGTGACTTCTTTGAAAAAGCCAACTACGGAACACGATCCAACATTGAAGTTTAAATCGGCCACAGATACTAAGATGGTTGATTTTGTTCCTGGTGATTCATCCAAGTAGTTCAGCATCAGCGCTAACCTGGATCCCAAATAGGAAGCGCGCTCATCGAGTTCATCCGTGAGAACCAGGACATCTTTGCATGGAAGCCTTCTGACATGCCAGGTGTACCGAGGGAACTCGCTGAGCACACACTTAACATTGATCCTAAGTTTAAACCAGTCAGACAGTTTCTCCGCCGCTTCAACGAAGAACGGCGCAAGGCTATTGGTGAAGAGGTAGCTCGCTTGTTGGCCGCAGGGTTTATCGTCGAGGTCTTTCACCCAGAGTGGTTGGCTAGTGCTGGTTCTCAAGAAAAATGGCACCTGGCGTATGTGTGTGGACTACACAGACTTGAACAAGGCTTGCCCAACAGATCCCTTTGCCCTCCCTCGTATTGATCAGATTATTGATGCTATGGCGGGTTGTGACCGCTTGTGTTTTTTGGACGCTTATTCTGGTTACCATCAGATCAAAATGGTAGTTAAGGACCAGGAGAAGACAGCTTTTACAACTCCCTTTGGAGCCTTCTGCTATGTCTCCATGCCCTTTGGGCTCAAGAGTGCCCAGGCGACTTATCAACGCTGTGTTCAGAATTGTCTCTATAAGCAGATTGGGCGTAATGTTCATGCATATGTGGATGATATTGTGATAAAGTCCAGGAAAGAGGAAACATTGATAGATGACTTGAGAGAAACCTTTGACAACCTCCGGGTTTACAAGATGATGCTCAATCCGGACAAATGTGTCTTTGGTGTCCCGGCAGGCAAACTCTTGGGCTTTCTGGGGTCAAACAGGGGCATTGAGGCTAATCCGGAAAATTTTCCAGCAATTACATCTTTGGCTAAACTGGCGTGTATCAATGACGTTCAATGTTCGGCCGGCCGGATTGCGGCTTTGAGCCGGTTTATCAGTCGTCTCGGGGAAAAAGCTATCCCTTTATATCAGATGCTAAAGAAAACGGATGACTTTGTCTGGAGCGAGGCGGATGATAAAGCGTTTGAGGATCTGAAGATGCAGTTAGCTGAACCGCCTGTGCTTGCAGCTCTGATCGATAAAGAGCCGTTACTGCTGTATGTGGCTGCTAATGCGAGAGCTATTAGCGTGGCTATTGTTGTGGAGCGCAAGGAGGCTGGAAAGGAATATCCGGTTCAACGGCCGGTTTATTATATCAGTGAGGTTCTTATTGAATCAAAGCAGAGGTATCCACATTGGCAGAAGCTGGCGTATGGAGTATTTATGGGAAGCTGGAAGCTCAAACATTATTTTCAGGGTCATCCTATCACAGTGGTCAGTTCAGCCCCTTTGGGAGATATCATTGAAAACAGAGAAGCAACTGCCCGGATTGCCAAGTGGGCTATTGAGCTAGGACCTCATGGGCTCAAATACACACCTCGCACAGTGATTAAATCCAAAGCACTCGTGGACTTCATCAATGATTGGACAGAGTTGCAGGCACCAAAGTAAAAGCCAGATAACACGTATTGGACTATTCACTTTGATGGATCCAGATAGTTGGAGGGCTCGGGCCTGGAGTCATACTAACTTCCCCATGAGGTGACAAGTTTTGTTATGTCCTCCGTTTAATGTTCCCTTGTACTAACAATGCAGCTAAGTACGAGGCCTTACTCCATGGTCTTCGGATGGCTAAGGAGATGAACTTAAGCCAGGTTAAGTGCTTTGGTGACTCAGATCTGGTGGCTCAACAGGTGTCTGGCACTTGGGATTCTAAAGACCAACTCAGCGTAAAACGGTCCCACCGAATGTCTTCCTTGACGTACTACATAACCCGTCGGTCAAAATACCAACAGAGGTGGAGTTGGCTATTCCGGACCCGGAGGCTCAATTGGTGGCAGCTTTGAAGTGAACTGGGGCGAGTTACCAGAGGATGAAACCTCGGCTCGTCAGATAACTCGGCGTTCCAAGTCAATGACCATAGTCAATGGGGAGTTACATCGTTACAGTGTCACGGGAGCAATTCAGCGTTGTGTATCTCCTCAAGAGGGTCGTGAGATTTTGCGAGAAATCCAAGAAGGAGATTGCGGTCATCACGCTGGTTCAAAATCATTAGTGGCTAAGGCTTTTCATCACGGTTTCTATTGGTTAACAGCTCATGCTGATGCTGAGGATTTAGTCAAAAGATGTGACGGTTGTCAAAAATTTGCACGCCCTGCTCATATTCCGGCTCAGGAGTTGAGGATGATTCCAATAACTTGGCCGTTTGCAACTTGGGGGCTCGATATGGTTGGACCCTTTAAGCGATCCAAGGATAAAAAGACCCACTTGTTAGTGGCAGTTGACAAGTTCACCAAATGGGTGGAAGCAGAGCTAGTCAGTAAGTGTGATGCAGCCACGGTGGTTCAGTTCATTAAAAGGTGATATTCCGGTTTGGCTTTCCACACAGTATTATAAATGATAATGGTACTAATATGTCAAAGGGACAGATGGAGGAATTTTGCCAACGTGAGCACATCCGGCTTGATATAGCATCGGTGGCTCACCCCCAATATAATGGTCAAGCGGAGAGGGTAAATCAAGAAATTTTGAGAGGTATTTAACCCCGGCTCATGGTTCCTTTGAAGCGGACACCGGGTTGTTGGGTGGAGGAATTGCCTTCTGTGTTATGGAGCATCAACACCACACCTAACAGATCTACGGGTTACACGCCTTTCTTCATGGTTTATGGAGTGGAGGCGGTTCTTCCTAGTGACATCCGTCACGACACGCCCCGTGTGGCAGCTTATATTGAAGCTGATAATGACACGGCACGTCAGGATTCACTGGACCTGTTAGATGAGTAGCGTGATCTCGCAGCAGCACGTTCGGTGATTTATCAACAGGATCTCCGACTTTATCACAGCCGCCGGGTTAAGACCAGAACCTTTCAAGAGGGTGATCTGGTGCTCCGGCTCATCCAGGATCAGACTGATATGCACAAGTTATCCCCACCTTGGGAAGGACCTTTTGTGGTCAGCAAGAATCTACACAACGGGTCATACTACCTCATTGACGTTCGAGAGCACAAAGACTCACGTAAATTGGAGGAGGAGACCAAGCGGCCGTGGAATATAGCTCTTCTTTGGCCTTACTATACTTGAGTCACAGGCTCTTCTTATGTACATACTTATGACAATGTATATATTATATAATAAACCGGAGCCTCGAATAAAGCGGGGTCTCTGTTCTTTTTTACATCATGTGATCCTACAAAGAGCTTCTACTGACAAAGCGGAGTTTTGTTAAACCAGCCTCTACAGCCGCACGGATATAAAGAAAATCACTAGGGGGCTTGGTCATATCTGAACCATAGCTACGCCTCTTGACCGGTTTAAAACCAAAAAGGTATGTTACTATGGGGCTTGGTTGTTTTCACACCATAGCTACACCTCTTGATAGGCTTTAAGACAAAAGGAAATTATGTGGAGCCAAAGAGAATCTGTTGCATTAAGCACAGTTCAAACATAGGTAACCACTGAGCATAACTCACATATTACTTGGGGGCTCTTTGCTTCTCAAAGAACAATGAGCTTGAACCCTTGTAATAGGCTATCAAGCCAGGCTTGGAAGCTAGGTGTATTCACCTAAAACCCCGAGTTATCCAGCCTCTTTAAGTAAGCCACTCCGTCCAGGTAAACCTGGTATGACCCATCGAACGTTTAACAAGTCACTCCTGTGGACCCTGAACTTGTCAAAGTTAAAACGGTGATTGGTTAAAGATTGAGGTCCATCTTAACAGGCTTTGCAAAATGGTTTAACTCAGCAGCCTGGCAGCCCATGAAAAGCCTTGATTTAGGGCCTGGCAGCCCATGAAAATCCTTGTATATTTTTGTCTTTGCGATTTTTTATGATAAGGGATTTATAAATATTTTTTCTGATAAACCAGTATTTCTTTCCAACCCGGCATGCCTTTCAATGCTTAGTTGTCAGTACATGATCAGTTTTAAATCGGCAGAATATTCTTCCGGTCTGGTTTTTGATTATATATCACCAGTATTATGCAGCTATTATAGCTCCAAATGGTTTCTATATGAACCGGCAAGAGGGCAATGAGTTGACAATGCTATGGACTGGTGTTCTTCACCTTTATCATACAAGCAGTTGGTCAGCTAAAGCGAGGTATGTCACAGATAGTATTTATCTTATCTGGTTTAAATAAATTTTGGATAGCCATCCAAGTTATGTATGGCTTTTGGGCATCATGACCCGTCTAGTGGTAAACCACTAGGACGCTTTTTAGTTCTTATATGCAGGAACATAAAGTATAATGGATTATGCACAAATAGATTCCAAATGTGGAGCAAGTTTTTCACAATATCAAGCAACACAAAGCATGCTCGATGGCATGGCAGATAAAGGTGTTTTTTCCATCCTATTACAAGAAGCTTCAAAACGGCTCAAATTGAATAATTGTTTCAAACAGTGGCACACAGTAGCTGATAAACCGGCTGCCGGTTTAGGATGCTTCATCGGGACGGCTTGACGATTGAGGGTCATTTGGTGCAATCACCTCTTCTTCATCCCTCCCCAGACGCTGGAAATCAATCATTGACCAATCGATTCCGGTTAAAGCTTGAAACACCGCTTCTTCATGGATAAGGCTAGAGGGGTTACTGTCAGGAGCGTAAGTATGCTTACGGATTGGAGGCACAAGTTCTTCGACTTCATGGATTTCGGCAGGCTGTCTCTTTCCTTTAGCGTCGTAAACCGGCTGGAAATGAGATAAGTCTGTGTCCTCCGCCAGTTTGCTGGCTATTGGCCGCATCTCCTTTGTCAGCCTTCGGAGATCATCATTGTTGAAGTTTGAACCATCCTCCTTCACACCTGGATATCCTTTAATGATGTCATCCGCTTCAAGATCCGGAATCCATGCCTTGGCCCGGATTAGTGCGGTCAGCGCTCCTGATCTTGCGGCTTCCTTCTTCAGTTTGGTAATCTGGGCTGGTAGCATGGCCATCTTCTCAAGGGTTTCTTTTATCAGTGATGGCGCCGGCTTGTTGTAGGCTGCAGTGCAAATAGCATGCTGGGATCCAGAGTATACCTGTTGTATTAAGGTGTAATCCGCTTTAAGCTTCATACGCATATCAGCGCCCAGATGAGCAATACGAGTGCCTGTCATGGTTTAATATCAGCAAACTGGTAAATGATAAGATCTCACGAATTGGAAAAACAGCATAAGGAGGTACTTACCGAACACAGCAGACATCATGGTGTCGATCTGCCGCTTCAAGCCGGTCAGTTCGTCTATAACTAGCTTCAGGGCTGCTTCTGCGTCTTCGGCTTTCTTGGTTAAACCGGCCTTTTCGGCTTCCCAGTCAGCACGCTCCTGGTTAAAAGTCTCTTTTAACTTCTCCATAGCTGCCAGGGCATTGGTCAGCTCCTCCTTGGCTTTTGAAGCCTCTACTTGTTGGAACTTCACGTTCTCTTGTAGATCAGCGGTTCGAACATCCCTATTACTTAGATCGGCCTGCAAAGGCGAAGATATGTCAACAACAGGATATGCATTTTCTAAGTACTAAGCGTATAACAAGTTATGCACTTCGTACTTGGGGGCTAATGCCTATTTGCTCTATTATCAACAAGTCTTTCACAAGTCTCAAGTACAATGCAAGCATTATCCTTAACACTTGGGGGCTAATGTACATCTGTTCAAAACTGATGCATGGATTCAAGACCCGGGTTACCTCGCAAAGCTAAATCGGCCCTTGGGGGCTACACTGATGAAATCTAGATAACTAATAAAGTATCGATTTTGTTTTTACTGAGGACTTGACATATTGAGAATCAGCATGAAAGGATTAAGGTATTACAAAGTACCGGTTTAAGATTAGCATCATAAAACGGGCCTTGAGGGCTACTTGGGCTGATGTTTAGACTTTGGAATCAAGAAATGGAAGGAGATGAAAATACCTCATAGCGTTCCTTCATCAGGTTCACCAAACCGGCTTCATAATCACGGTTTGAGTGCAAACGGTTTAAAAAACCGGAGTGGAGTTCTTCAGCGCTGAGATGAGCATAACTACACAAATCAGTGCTCCATGTACCCTTCTCCATGGCAGCACGCTCTTCTTTGGCACTATGTTTGGCCAAAGTTACAGGATGGCCAGGAGAGCTGTGGCCCATGCCAGTAATGATAACATCATCTCCTTGGCCTCCAGTAGTTTTTTCGGGTGATGGTGGAGTGCTAGTAACTCTCACCGGACTAGCCCGGATTGGAGCTGCCGGTTCAGTATCAGGAATAGCAGTGTCAGCTTCTGTTTGTTCGTTGATATTATGATCTTGAGGGGGTGGCTCATCGAAGGTAGTTTCAGGATGGGGACCCTCCGGCTCACCAGTTTGGGCCGGTTCACCTGTTTGCTCCTGTTCAAGAACCACCTGGTCTTCAGACGGATTGTTCACCCGAGCTTTTTTGCTGGGTCTGGCTTTGGCTCTGTAAACAAAAATAGAAGAGGTAAAAATTAAGCATACTATTCAAGATATGCAAACATTTGAAGAAAGTGTTTGAGTACTTACCCAGCTACAGTTTTAAGAGGAGGGAGTTGGGTCGCTGTTGACTCACCAGAGGATGAGGGAGGTGTCACCTGATAATTTGAATTGGACGGATTAAGAGGTTGTCGGAAATAACCTGCCTTGGGATAAGAATTGTCAGAAGTGGGGGAGACCTCAGATCGGCGCTTCCGAACCAGGATGTCAGGTAAACCGGCCGAAGTGACCTGTTGGTCACTATGCCGGGTTGTCCGACGAGCCTCGTGCTACTGCGTCTTCAAAATAAATGTTGGATCCAAGTAAGCAAGAGGATGAGAAAAGCTTACTTTCCAGACCGCTTGACGGGTTTTTTTGTGTTGGCATAGAGTCTGAACCGGAGGAAAGGGTAATTACCTCTACGTCATCAGCCTGGCTGCCTTCCACGTCCTCCTGATAAAGATCATGGTTAATGAGGTACATGAAAAGGGAGCCAAGTGAGTCAAGTTCTACCTCAACTTCCGGTTCATCTGCATCTTCATCAAGTTCCATGTTGATCCGTTCAGCCATTTTCCGCTTTGAGGTTCTCTTGACGGCTTTTGTTTTGGGACGGGATGGCTTTGCCGCTTTATCTGCGGGTTTCCTCTTCCAGAATGGATCATCACCCTGTTTATAAACAAACATAAGAATGTTTACGGGTTGAACAATTTTTTTAAAAATGTTGAAGATAAAAAGGAAGGATAGTACTTACAGCAGGCGGTTTATTTTGTGTGTAGAAGGGGTTCAAGCCTGTTTGGCGACAGACAGATTCCGATTCATTCAAAATTTTCTTAACACCTTCAGTGACCTCTTCATCGGTTAACTGAATGTTGATGTGGCGTTGGGGGTCTTCTAATTCACCGGTCTACTCACACATTAGACCGGAGCGGCGGCTTAATGGCTAGATGCTCCAAGATATCCAATAACGCACAAAGTCGACGCCCGATAAACTATTGGCCATAAAGGCTCGGAGCTTGGCGAGTTGAGGGGCATATGCGGCCTGTTCCGCAGAACTTAAACGTTGCGGCAATGGATGTGTGTTGGAAAGCCGGTGGTCATGATAGCCTGGCAGAGGGTTCTCATCTTCAGGAGAGGTATCCTTACAGTAGAACCAAGTATGGTTCCAGTCCTTAGGGTGACTGTGCAGCTTGGCATGAGGAAACTCAACTTCTTTCCACTTTTGAATAGAGACGCCACCAAGTTTAGTGTTGGGACCGTTTACAAATTCTGTGCGCCGGTTCAGATGAAAAAAATCCCGGAACAGCTCAGCATTTGGTTCTTCTTGTCAGTACACTTCATAGAAGACTTGGAAGATGCATAGATTGGACACCGAGTTGGGTCCAATATCTTGAGGATGGAGTTGGAAACTGGCAAGAACATCTCGGAAAAACTTTGACCTGCGCGGTTTGAAACCATAGCCTATGTGGTCGACAAAGACCACTATCTCACCCTGCCTTGGGGTAGGAGGATTCCCTGCTCCTGGAACTCGCCATCGAATCTTGGTTTTTTGGGCAAAGTGCCAATATTGACCATTCCGTTCAATTGTTCTTCGGTAACCCGGGAAGGAGTCCAGTTGCAAGCATAAAACTGTTTGGCCATTGCGAATGAAAAGCTGAAAAGGAAATACCGGTTTACAAATCATTCATGGTGGTACGCAAGGTGCGATGGAATAAAGATATACAGCTATGCGAAATTGCGTAAACCGGAGGCTGATACAATAATGAATGACAAGATCATGTCAGAACAAAGGTATACACATGTTGTTAAACTGGATTATCACAACGGATGTAAAAGGGTTTGCCGGTTTACCAGGGGGCTAATGGTATGTGATAGGTTGTTTTTACAAAGGTAAACCGCCTATGTGTTAAAGAGGATACATATCCAAGATAAAAATGACTAAGTAAGGTGAAACAGGTTCCACAAGGGGACATGGAAATTTTGGATCTACTAAAAGACATGAAAGCAAAAATATTTTGACCTAAAAGGGTTGGACCCAAAGCAGTTCATAATGGTTCAAATCAGTTTTTCGCGTACAAAAGGTTTGTTGTTGTAACGGAAAGTAAACCATTATGAGCAATATATCAAGCTTGAAGTTTTTTTATCCATAGATAAGGAGGAACAGGGAAGAGCCGCACTGGAGCCCTGATGAATTTCGATGAACTACGAAGAACGAGGGAACCCTAAACAGATCTACAAAGGGGGGAAGGGAAAGACTTATAGAGATTGATGGAAGCAATGAAGGAGCGCCGCAGCTTTCTGGCTCAACCAGGTTGATGCAGCGGCCGGCAGGGAGATGAAGGCGAAGCTCGGTGGCGGCGGCGGCGCTCAGGGACAGAGATGCCGCAAGGAGGAAGAAGAGGTGAAGGAGACAAAGGGGAAAAAGAGAAGGGCCCGTGGTCCTATTTATAAGGTGAACCGATAAGCGACAGGTGCGTAAATCGAGGAGCTGGAAATGGATAGTTAATAAGGATGTCACCTTGAGGGTTGAACGTTCATTAATGAAGGATATCTTCAGCTTCAACGGGTAGATGACGTCATAACGATTTACTGCGGATTTAAAGGATGATGTCATGGCGATTTACCAGATTTATACGAAGGTGCCAGGGCAAGAATTTTTCTAAGTATTGAAGATTGACATGAACAAGTTCAAATCAATCTGGGCCTAATGTTGGAGATATGGTTACTGGAGGTAAACCAGCTAGGAGTGGCCGGGTTAGCTCCATGAAGATAGAAGCCCGTGAAGATATGAAGATGGTGGCGCTTTACGAAGACCCAAGGCCCAAAGGCGGGTTAAAGCCTGTAGATGTGAACCGACTTTATCATATAAACTTGTATTGTACGTTAGAGGAATAGAGACCGAGCCGAACACCTCTATGACCCGACCTCGGGACTCTGTAAACCGGCGGGTATCAACCTTTGTATATAAAGGGACGACCCGACTGTGGTTTGAGGACAACAGACAACAACTTGAGAGCCAGGCAAAGCGGATTCGCTCCCTGGTCATTGAAACCCTAGCAATACCAATCACAACTAGACATAGGCTTTTACCTTCATCGAAGGGACCGAACTAGTATAAAACCCCTCGTGTCCCCTTGTCCGGTTTAACCCCTTTAAGCTAACCCGTAGCGATGGCTCCACGACTAAGTCCTCTCACGAGGACATCTGCCGTGACAAACCCACGACTGCAGCCATTCTGGGGTCGATGCCAGGGTGCCCCAGTGCCTTACGCTTCTTAGCCTCATTGTGTTCTTGCACACTTTTCTCAGCAAAGTATTTCATTCTCTCTCTTGAACCTCTAGCTTCCTGGCGTTTCTGGTGAAACTGCTCCTTGAGCTCATGCAGCATCTGCTTGAAGCTTGGAATATCAGCCGCGCTGAGATTGGCCATGTTCCTCTTGAATTGAGATTTCTCATGACCAATCTTGTTCTTCAGTTCAAGGATCTTCTGAGCCAGAGCCAGCTCAGTAGCAATGGCACTGTGGAAAGAGACACTGATGCCAATTGGGAGCTCAAGGTCATCGATGTTGATGCCGGGGTTTTCTAACCATTCATCAATGAAGTTGTTCAAGATATCCACATAAAAAAGGGACAGATCATTGAAGATCTCCACCTCCTCCTTGCTCTTTATGAGCATCTTAAGAGCATCACCACCAAGATCGTCGTCGCTGGACAGATCAATGGTGGCTTCTTCATTCCGCAAAATATCAGCTGGGGCCAGTTCTTGCCCAGAGCACTAGATGGGCTTCATCTTCTTTGAAGACTTCTCGGTCTTCTTGGAGATGCAAGAAATATCTTCAGATTGCACACTTGCTTCAGGTCGTGAAGTGGCCAGTGGCTTCGCATGCGAATCTTTAGGTGCAGATGAGGGCTTTGAAGCCTTCGATTTCTTATGCTTTTGTGGCCTTGGTGGAGCTGGCGCTTCATCAGTGTCAGCGTCATTCTCAGAGTGCTCCACGGCTGCCCCCTGAACAAGAATGTGAGTGAGGAGACCGTCAAGGTTGTAGAAGGGCCCGATGATATTGGGTTCAGCATCAGGAGTGCCATCATCCCGAGGAGCAGATGGACCGAGGTTGAAGTCGAGTCCAAATTCCTTCTTGTTCTTCTTGGCAGACTCTTTGGAAAACTAGAAGTTACGCTTGAAGAGATTGTCTTCACGACACCATAGCAGACTGGATGGGTCGGCAGCTTCAGGCTATGGTCCTCGGACCATGCAAGGATAGAAACCTTGAGCTATGGTTTCAGACTTGGACTTGGGCTGAAGACCTTTCTATACAATATCTCCCCAGGGGCCCTTGATGGCATTCTTTTCAGCATATTCGGCAGTGAAAATTTTGTACTTGAACCATTCCTGTGCCCAATATCTTTGAATCCATTGGATTTGGTTCTTGCATTCCCCATAGGTCTCTTTCGGGTCTGACTTGTATAGTGCAAAGAGATCTGGTGGCAGGTCCTTGGCTGTGTCCCCACGGTGCTGTCTGCCGCCCTTTCTTGCTGACTTTTCTAGCACCATGAAGTTCAGACTGAATGGCTTCAGATCTAGCAAAGGCTTCCATCATCTGGTCAGACAGGAACTGGCTTTAGAAGAATTAATGTAACGTTGTAAGAACTCTGCAAATTAGTGCAGACTATGAGAACCAAGGGATTCTCCCATAGAAATGTACCTGTGACAGCACTAGAGATGCGAGGGAAGGGGAAGAGGTCATATGCATTCTCAGAAGATTTTGAAGAAAAATCAGTTTGAAGACATTGACCTCATGACGCGAAGACATTCACTTATTTGTTGAGAGTTGGTTCTAGATTTGTACGAATCCAAGAATAGGTACAAGTGAGGAATCTAACTGGTAGTGAAGTATACGTGAATATTCTAGGCATGATATGAGATGCAGAACAGGACAGATCCAAATTTGTAGGTTTAGAAACCATTTTTGGTGGAGAAGGATGGATCTATCGGATCAAAAAGGCAGTAAAAGGTAAGTTTTAATTACCAAACGAAGAACTACTAGACGGAGTGGAGTTCGAGGCCGAGCAGTTCAATCTGCCATGCCCTAACTTGGCGACGGAAGACACCTACGACGGTGGCGGAGGAGACAAGGTCCGCGGCCGGCGTGAGGATGTCGTCGGTGAGGTCGCGGCAGCTAAGCGCTTCGTCACCGACGTCGTCGAGAGCTAGCAGTGGCACTAGGGTTTGTGCGAGGTGGCGAGGTGGAAGAAAGAATAATGACCGCGGTGAGGTGTATATTTATAGGGACAGGGACGGCACAACGTTATTACGCAGGTGCCCCTGGCGGTTCACATCTGAGGGACACGTGGCATGCATGCAACACCTTGGAAGTTGTTCCATGTTCCCACGCACGCCTGGATTGTCAGGTGGTCGTTCCCGCTTCTCCGGTTTTCAGGTAAAATGATATAGCATTAAAACAGATTCAATTTTGTCTCTCTGTCTTCTGCTGACAAGGACTCAGAGAAGACAATTGACAGATTCAATAGAATGCATATGATTTTGATAGATAGAATCTAAGGTAGAAGCATAGTGGGGGTTAGGGTCCGATCACATTCACTTAGGTCAAAAGATTCAAACATGAAGACATAGCTATAAGTGAATGCTGTAGAGGACAGAACACCAATGTATATACCAAGAAGATACCAAATCAAAATTGTGAAGATAAGCATGGAGATGAACCAATGTTGAAGACAAAACCAAATGTGAAGATTATGCAAATGTGACCTCAATTGAAAACACTTCAAACAAGAGCTTGGTGGTGGCGTTACCCACTGTATAGGAAGTATTAGACCCAGAAACAGCGCACAATTATCGTGGCGCTCTAAAGTCAATTTCTGCATTAATGTATTCACACTTAGAATGTATGTCTTCATTATTTGAAGATATACGTTACTTCGTGTGTTGCACATCTAAGTCATCACATGCATAAGCGTTAGGATGTGTGTCCAACTACAGGACATTCGAGGATTCTAATATATTTAGCTCACACCGCAACCTGCAAAATCTTTTCTCATCCAAGGGCTTTGTGAAGATATCTTCCAATTGCTCTTCAGTGTTGACGTGAATGATATCAATATCTTCCTTCATGACATGATCTCTGAGAAAGTGATGACGGATCTGAATGTGCTTTGTCTTCGAATGCTGAACTGGGTTGTTGGCAATCTTGATAGCGCTTTCATTGTCGCAGTAGAGTGGCACATGCTTCAGATGGATGACATAGTCCTTGAGAGTTTGCTTCATCCACAGAAGCTGAGCGCAACAAGATCCAGCAGCAATGTATTCAGATTCAGCAGTGGAGAGAGACACACAGTTCTTCTTCTTTGAAGACCAACAGACAAGAGATCGTCTAAGAAAGTGACATGTGCCTGATGTAGACTTGCGATCAACCTTGTCACCACCATAGTGAGCATCTGAGAATCCAACTAGATCAAACTCTGAGCCCTTTGGATACCATAATCCTAGTTTTGGGGTGTAAGCCAAATATCGAAGAATTCACTTCATAGCTAAGTGATGTGACTCCTTTGGTGCCGCTTGGAATCGGGCACACATGCAAACGCTAAGTTTGATATCTGGCCTAGATGCACACAAATAGAGTAAAGAACCAATCATGGCACGGTATACCTTTTGATCGAACTCTTTACCATTGTCGTCAGGGCCCAGATGACTTTTGGTTGGCATTGGCGTCGTGTATCCCTTGCAGTGTTGCATTCCAAACTTCTTCATGCAGTCTTTGAGGTATTTCTCTTGAGATATGAAGATGTCATTGCTCTGCTGACGGATTTGAAGACCAAGGAAGAACTTCAGCTCACCTATCATGGAGATCTGATATTGCTCTTGCATCATGTGTCCAAACTCATCATTGTATCTTTTGTCAGTGCAGCCGAAGATAATGTCATCCACATAGATCTGGCACACAAACAGTTCACCATCATATGTTTTCATGAAGACAGTGGGATCCAGGGAACCAGGTTTGAAGCCTTTGCTCTTCAGGAAGTCTTTGAGTGTGTCATACCAAGCACGAGGGGCTTGTTTGAGGCCATACAGTGCATTGTTGAGCCTGTAAACCATATCAGGATGTTTTGGATCTTCAAAGCCAGGTGGTTGTGCAACATACACTTCTTTCAATCTTGCCATTGAGAAAAGGCACTCTTCACATCCATTTGATATAGGAGGATGTTGTGATGGTTGGCATAGGCTAGCAGAATGCGAATGGCTTCAAGCCTAGCCACCAGAGTGAATGTTTCATCGAAGTCCATTCCTTCAACTTGAGTATATCCTTGAGTAATGAGACGAGCCTTGTTTCTGACAACTTGACCATGCTCATCTTGTTTGTTGCGATAGATCCATTTTGTGCCTATGATATTGTGCTTGCGAGGATCAGGACGCTTGACCAGTTCCATTGTTCAGCTCGAATTGTTTAAGCTCTTCTTGCATAGCTTGAATCCATTCAGGTTCCATGAAGGCTTCAGCAACATTCTTGGGTTCAGATATGGACACAAATGCAAAGTGACCAAAGGAATTCTCTAGTTGTGTTGCTCTTAAACGAGTAAGGGGACCAGGTGCATTGATGCTATCAATTATCTTCTCAATCTGTACTTCATTTGCAACACGAGGATGAACTGGACGAAGATTTTGCTCTTGCTGATCATTGTCTTCATCTTCAGCATTGGCTTTAGGCTGAGCAGAGTCTTCAGGTTGATTTGGTGCAGAGATGATAAGTTCCTCTTCAGCCTGTGCCTCTGAAGGTATGATTTCTCCAGTACCCATAAGCTTGATGGATTCACTAGGTGGAACTTCATCTAGCACATTTGGCAGGTGCTCTCTTTGCGAGCCGTTAGTTTCATCGAACCGCACATCCACAGCTTCAACCACTTTATAGTGAAAGAGGTTGAAGACTCTGTAGGAGTGCGAATCCTTTCCGTAACCAAGCATAAAACCTTCATGTGCTTTCGGTGCAAATTTTGAAGTGTGATGTGGATCCTTGATCCAGCACCTGGCACCAAATACTCTGTAGTAGCTTACGTTTGGATTCTTACCAGTCAGTAGTTCATATGATGTCTTCTTTAGAAGCTTGTGAAGATAAACACGGTTGATGACATGGCATGCAATATCAATAGCTTCAGGCCAGAACTTCCTTGGAGTCTTGTACTCATCAAGCATCGTCCGAGCCATCTCAATGAGTGTTCTGTTCTTGCTCTCCACGATGCCATTCTGCTAGGGTGTGTATGGAGCTGAGAATTCATGAGTGATTCCCAATGTATCAAGATAAGTGTCGAGGCCGGTGTTCTTGAACTCTGTGCCATTGTCACTTCTTAGGTGCTTGATCTTGATGCCATAGTTCGTCATGGCATGATTTGTGAATCTTTTGAAGACATCCTGCACTTCAGTCTTGTAGAGAATTATATGGACCCAGGTATATCTAGAGTAATCATCAACAATAACAAAGCCATAGAGACAAGCAGTGGTAGTAAGGGTGGAGTAATGAGTAGGGCCGAATAGGTCCATGTGAAGCAGCTCGAAGGGACGTGATGTCGTCATGATTGTCTTCGAAGGATGCTTGGCCCTAGTCATCTTCCCGGCTTCGCAGGCACCACACAGATGATCCTTTTTGAACTTGACGCCCTTGATGCCTACGACATGCTTCTTCTTCGCGAGAGTGTACAAGTTTCTCATGCCAGCATGCCCTAGCCTCCGATGCCAGAGCCAGCACTCTGAAGCTTTTGCTAGAAGACATACGGCCAACTGTGGTCCTGCTGAGAAATCTACCATGTACAGATCACCTTTTCGGTACCCTTCAAAGACTAGAGACTTGTCAGATTCCATTAGAACAAGGCAACGATATTTTCCAAATATCACAATCATGTTCAAGTCACAAAGCATTGAGACAAACATTAAGTTGAAACCAAGGGATTCAAAAAGCATAACTTTATCCATGTGCCGATCCTTTGAGATTGCAACTTTACCTAGACCCAATACCTTGCTTTCACCAGTGTCAGCAAATGTGATATGACTCTTGTCAGATGGACGTAAGGTTGAGTCCATGAGAAGACTTTGATCTCCAATCATGTGGTTAGTGCATCCACTATCAATAATCCATTCTGAAGCAGCTGGTGTCATACCCTACAGTGTAGTTAGGGGGATAGGCTTCACGAAGAGTATTGTGAAGCATAAACATTTGACGAGCAAGTGGATTATGAAAGCTCGGATCTAGGTTAGGACCGATAGGATGATTGGCAAGCGATTCAAGAACGAAATACATAATAAGACCATTTGGGCATTTTATCTTGCACCCCACAAGATGTTTTAGGTCCCCCAGCATGAGCATCTAACGCCTTTGATTTCCGGCTGGAGACCTTTCCCTGCAAAAGAGAGTTAAGTTTTCTTAACCACCCACATCTTCAGGGGTGGCTTCGAAGCAATGAGTCTAAGTGCAACATCTGAGAACTTTGGCTTTGGAGCCCTAGCAAACAGTCTTGCAGGAGGTGAATAATACTCATAAGAATAAGCAAAGTAGTTCTTGCTCTTATGAACATGGTGGTTTGATGAAACATGCTCATATTCATAGGCCTGAGTATGGTTTCCCTGCAAAACATTTGTGTTAGGGTGACTCTGGTGAGTCTCTATCTGTATGAATCCTTTGGACCATGTGAAGCCTTTGGTCTGAGGTTTGTCTTCTTCCCAGGTGGTGTCATGATGACATTCACCTGAAGATTTTCAGGACAACTCTTGGGAACCTAGATCTTCTTCAAAGGTGGTCCATTCCTGTAGTTAGTACCAATATACCTGGCAAACACTTCACCATTCTGGTTCTTAAACAATTTATAGTTTGCTTCAAAGGATTCATCAATAATAATCGGGTTAGCACAAGTGAAGCCAGATAAGGTAGATGGATCCACTGAAGGTCCCTTTGGAGCAACCCATGTGGTTTTGGGGTACTGCTCAGGCTTCCAGTAAGAACCATCAACGTTCATTTTCCTTTCTGACCCAACACCCTCTTTCCTATGGTTTCAGTTCAGAATCTGTTTCTTGAGGACATCACATAGTGTCCGATGCCCTTTAAGACTTTTGTACATTCCTGTCTCAAGTAATGTCTTCAACCTAGCATTTTCATCAGCAATAGTGGTGGTATCCTCGGCAGAGGGGTTAGTTACCACATCAGCAATTGAAGATATTGCAATAGTAGCAGCAGTAGAACATCCAGCAACAGAAGCAGTGTTATCACGCTAAAGGCATTTTAGACATGGTGGTTCAAATCCTTCCTGAGCGGAACTGACCTGTTGAGCGCGAAGTGACTCATTCTCTTTTTGAAGATCTTCATGAGACGCTCTCAAGTTCTCAAGTTCTTGCTTCCTTTGAAGATAATCGTAGGAAACATTTTCATGAGTAGTTGAGAGCGTTTCATGACGACTTTCAAGTTCTTCATACTTAACATGAAGATTTTTAATGTCTTCAATTAAGGACTGAGTTCGAGTCATTTCCGCATCCAACATGGCATCGCTTTTGTCTAACAGTTTTTGAATATGTTCCATAGCAGTCTGTTGCTGTGTTGCAATTTTAGCAAGTGTTTTGTAGCTAGGTTTAGATTTACATTCAGAGTCATCTTCACTAGATGTTTGATAGTGAGCATCGCGTGAGTCTACCTTGGCACCACGTGCCATGAAGCAGTAGGTGGGAGCAAAGTCATCCTCATTAGCATCAGCGTTGGTGAAGAGGCCATCATCTTTAGTATCGAAGATGGACTTGGTGACGTATGATGAAGCTAAATCTAGGCTTGCCACACCTGAATCAGGTTCCTCTTCAGACTCCATCTCCACCTCCTCAGATACAGACTCCTCCTCTGAATCCATTTCCTTGCCAACAAACGCACGACCCTTGTTAGATGAGCTCTTCTTGTGTGATGAAGACTTCGATGAAGACTTGGAAGAAGACTTTGAGGATTTCTTCTTCTTCTTCTTGTCATCAGACTCATATTCCTTACTTTTCTTCTTCTTGTTCTCATTGTCCCATTGAGGACATTCAGAGATGTAGTGACCAGGTTTCTTGCACTTGTGTCATGTTCTCTTCCTATAGTCACGGGAGGAAGCTTCATTATTTCTTGATCTGGATCTTGAAGACTGTCTGGAGCCTTTCTTCTTGGTGAACCTTTGGAACTTCTTCACTAGCATGGAAAGTTCCTTTCCAATATCTTCAGGATCCTCAGAACTGCAGTCAGATTCTTCCTCAGATGAGGAAACAACCTTTTCCTTCAAAGCGCGAGCTCGGCCATAGTTGGGACCATAGATATCTCTTTTCTCAGATAGCTGGAACTCATGTGTGTTGAGCCTTTCAAGTATGTCAGACGGATCAAGAGTCTTGAAGTCAGGGCGTTCTTGAATCATCAGGGCCAGGGTGTCAAATGAGTTGTCGAGTGATCTCAAGAGTGTCTTGATGATTTCATGCTTGGTAATATCAGTGGCGCCGAGTGCATGAATCTCATTTGTAATGTCAGTGAGGGGATCAAATGTCAGCTAAACATTCTCATTGTGATTTCTTTTGAAGCAGTTAAAGAGGTTGAGAAGAACACTGATTCTTGAGTCTCTCTGGGTTGAGACGCCTTCATTGACCTTGGAGAGCCAGTCCCAGACTAGCTTTGCAGTTTCTAGAGCACTCACACGACCATACTGTCCTTTGGTCAGATGACCACAAATGATGTTCTTCGCAGTAGAATCCAGTTGAATGAACTTCTTGACATCAGCTGGGGTGATGCCTTCACCGGCCTTGGGAACGCCGTTCTTGACGATATACCAGAGGTCGACATCAATAGCTTCAACATGCATGCACATCTTATTCTTCTAGTAGGGGTAATCAGTGCCATCGAAGACAGGGAACACAGCGGAGACTTTGATTATCGCTGCAGTCGACATAGCTAAAACTCCAGGTGGTTAAACCGAATCATACAGAACAAGGGAGCACCTTGCTCTGATACCAATTGAAAGTGCTAGTTATCGACTAGAGGGGGTGAATAGGCGATTTTTATGAAAGTCTTCAATACACTGGGGTTTTGAAGACAAACAGTAGAAATGAACGTATTAACATGCAGCGGAAGGTAGACTACACTAGACAAGCCATAGTCAAGTAAGCAATGAAGTGAAAGTACGAAGACTATCAGCAGCTAGGTAGTATGGATCAAGATGGAAGATAGTATGAAGCCAAACAACAACAGTCTTCACACAGTGAAGTCAATTAGATCATGCAAGAAGACAATGACTTCACGAAGACAAACTGTAAGTAAAGAGGGAGGTAAGGATAGAACCAGTTGCTTGGTGAGGACAGGTATTTGTTGGACCAGTTCCAGTTGCTATGACAACTATACATCTGGTTAGGGAGGCTGAGATTCAACTCAAAAGACCATGTCTTTACCTTATTCCCCTTGAGCTAAGGACACACAGTCCTCGCCCAATCACTCTGGTAAGTCTTCAAGGTAGACTTCCAAACCTTCACATACTTCGTTCACCGGCGATCCAAAATGACTCTTGGATGCTCAGAACATGATGCCTAACCGACTGGAGGATTCACAGTCATCAAGTGTAATAAGTCTTCAGATCACGCAGATAGAAAGACTTCAGTGATGCCTAACACTCTTTGGCTCTGGGTGTTTAGGGATTTGTCCTCGCAAGGATTTCTCTCTCAAAGGCTTTGAGGTGGGTTGCTCTCAAAATGACAAAAGCCGTGCACTAACTCTAAGCAGCCACCAATTTATGGTGTAGGGGGTGGGCTCTTTATAGCCACGAGGCAACCCAACCTAATTTGTCTGAAATGACCCTGGGTCACTAAGGAACTGACATGTGTCCAACGGTCAGATTTCAAACACACACGGCAGCTTGACTTGGGCTACAAGTAAAGCTGACTCATCCAGCTCTGGATAATATTTTCTCTCATTGTCTTCACTCGAAGACATAGGATTTGGTTGAGCATCACTTCAGTCACTCTGACTTTGTTCACTTGGACCCCACTTAACAGTACGGTGGTTCCTATGACTCAACAAAGAAGACAAGGAAACTACGAAACAACTATGTCTTCGCAATCCATAGTCTTCATACTATGTCTTCTCATGTCATAGTCTTCAATGTGAAACTCTTCACAGACCACCATTGTCTTCAATGTCTTCGCACATCTTTAGGGGTCATCTCTGGTAGGTAAACGAATCAACGAGGGAATACTACCTGTGTTATCCTACAATTCTCACAAACACATTAGTCCCTCAACCAGGTTTGTCGTCAATACTCCAAAACCAACTAGGGGTGGCACTAGATGCACTTACAAGACTCGGGGTCCTTGGTACCATCAGAGTCAGCGTACTTAACTAGAGCCGCCATGAGCGTCCCAATGTCATTGTAGTGGCGATTCAGCCGCCCTAATTTCTGCTTCAGGGGCATGAAACGACAATTGTTCTCCAACATTAAGACTGCTGAATCGGTATTGATGCAATCTGACGAGTGCAGGATTGCCGAGACCCGGTGTGCCCAATGGGTTGTGGACTCACCTTCTTCTTGGACACAGGAGGCTAAATCCACAATTGACATGGGCTCCTTGCACGTATCTTTCAAATTATGGATAAACCGGGCTTTTAACTCGGCCCATGACCCAATGGAGTTGGCTGGTAACCCTTTCAACCAAGTATGAGTTGTCCCTTCCAACATCATGGTGAAGTATTTGGCACATGCAGCATCATTAACATTCCATTGCCATCTCATAACTCTCAACCCAAGTCTCAGGGGGTAAGTCGGCAGTGTAGTTGGGACCATATGGGGACCCTTGAAATCCTTGGGTAAGCGTATGTTACGCAAAGCCGGCACCAAACACGGCACACCCAAAGTCCTGAAAGTTACACCTGTCTCCACCGAAGTTGTCCGATGAACCGGGGAAGGTTGACGAGCCGCATACTGAGCCACCAGCTCAGCCTCCCGACGCACTCTTCCTTGATCCACTACGTTCTGGGCATTAACCTCACCACCTGCCGGGTTATGTCCACGGGGCAGGTTACGATTCCGCCCGCTGCTTGACATGGCTGGTTCCTCAATATGCCTGCTATAACTCCAGCTTGGGCGAGGGGTTGAATGAATCCTTTCATGACTATAAGAATAAGCCTGTTGCTAAACCAATGATGTCTGAAGAAGCTCCCTAGCCCTTCGCGTTTCAACTGCCGCTGAAGACTCGCCCTCAACTGGGAGAGCTGCGAGTCGTGATGCTGCAGCTATCATGTTATCCAAGGGGTTAGAATAATGACCCGGTGGCGTCGGCACATGCCGCGGCGGGATGTTGTTCTGGAGAGGCGGGTCCATTGTGCGCGGCTGAGCCAGTGCTCCCGTCCCAGGCATCTCAACCCGGTTTATCACTGGCTGGTTACTAGTCCCTGCTCCAGGCATGTTAAAGAGATTTTTCGCCTCGTAAACCGATGGCAGGCGAGTCGGATGCCTCCTCCTCATGAATTCGTTTGAAGCGTTCTAATCCAGCATGAGCCGGAAGGACTCTGACTGAATCCGCTGTGCCTGAGCATCCAAAGCAGCCTGCTCCTCGGCCATCCTAGTGTTTACTGTGCTCAACTCCTCCTTGGCTTGTGCTCAACTCATCACGCAATTTTGCAACCGCCGCATTATGATGTTCCTGATCCGCTGGGTTAACCACCGCTGTTAACAATGCTGTCAGCTTATCTAGCAAGTCAGTTAAGACCTGAGCCGGCAGGCACACAGGGCCTCCTGCCCCGACAGCCGTCGCCGCTGCTGACCCAGAAATCATCTCTGCCGCAGTTGATGAGTTATGCACTGGCTGTGTACCGGTCATAAAGATCGCAACCCTGTTCGGTGGCTCAAAGGGGTCCGGAATACTGTCGCCATCGGAACAACCCCCAAGCCGGCCGTCTTGCAGTTGATATAACGACTCGGTCTCACTGGTGGACGACTCGCCATCAGAGTAGATGACCGTCTCATCACCAGATACCGATCTATTATCAGATTTTGCTCCATGGATGAATCCCATGAAGGCACGATTCATAGCGGGATGAACCCGGGCGGGTCTTCCATGCTGAGCCGTCACAATGATGTCGGTGCAGATGCTCGGCTCAGGGCCCGGCTCGCCGATCTTGCCAATGAAAACGTGAATTCCGCCAAAGGGGACCCCGTACCCGTACTCAATTGAGCCGGCCTCGGGGCCTCAGCCTGCGTCGTCGATGTAGAGCTTGCTGCGATGACTCTCGGTCATTTGGCCCACGGCATATCCCTTGATCCCTTCGAAGCTGCCCTCTAAGAACTTGAAACCATCGTGCGATAGCCCCGTGGTGGGCACCAACTGTCGTGGGTTTGTCATGGCAGATGTCCTAGTATGAGGACTTAGTCGTGGAGCCATCGCAAGTAAGTTAGCTTAAAGGGCTTAAACGTGACAAAGGACACATGGAGTTATACTGGTTCGACCCCTTGCGGTGAAGGTAAAGTCCTAATCCAATTGGAGGTGGTATTGCTAGGGTTTCGATGACCAGGGAGCGAATACGCTTAACCTGGCTCTCGATCTATTGTTTCTTGTCCCTAAACCACCGTCGGGTCGTCCCTTTATATACACAGGTTGACGCCCCGCGGTTCACAGAATCCCGGTGATGAGGACATGACTACCTTGGATACGACCAAAAATATTACATGCATGCATATTTGTCACGTGATTTCTAGTGCAAACTATTCAATAATCTATTTATATTATTCAGAACAAAAATACTTCACACACTTTTGTGTTTTGTCTAATTGTAGGTGTATGGGACATTTGTACAATCCACATATGAAGATAAGGGAAAATGAGAAGTTTAGGTTCTCTTCAAAAAGTCCTCTCATGTCACTTTTGGGCCAAGAGAATATAGAGTCCAAGTCTCTCATGTTCTGGATTCAGATTCGGATTGCACAGACATACCTGACTCAAAACGTCAACAACTTTTTCATACGGCCTCCAAATTGGGTGGTTCTTTTTTTGTTGTAAAGTAGATTTCATGTTCTTTCCAACCCAATTGGAATCACCTTCAAATTTGTCCGGAGCATTGAGATATCGACGAAACAATCTGACGCTACAGCAGAATCCGAGTCAAACAACAAGTCCAAAGGTGTTGCACCACCTCCACTTGGGCCCATGAGCCTTGAACGACCTAGGGTTAGTTTTATGCTGCATTGGGACGTCCTTCCACCTCCTTGGACGCCACCCCTTGCTCCTATATAAGTAGATCCATCTAGTAGCTTTTTGCTGGGGATTTGTTTAGTTAAAAGTTAGCCATTGCAACTTCGTGTACTTCGTTTGTGTCCAACGACCAGACCAAGACCGCTTACGGATCCCCACCATTATCAATACTTCATATATATTCGCAATATTAAGATTGATTTATCATATTCTTGCTCGTTCTTTGATTACTTGCAGGAATAGACCATCCTGGTCAGGCTGACTGTGCTTTCGGCATCGCCAGTAACCTCAGGAGATTGGTTTAGCGATTGCTAAGGCGCAACGTCATGCATGTTTGTAGTCGGATCGTGAAAGTCGTCCACCAAATCAATAGTTATCATCTAATCAAAAGATCGGGACACCCTCCACCTCTATCAAGTGGTATCAGTTTTCAGGTTGCTCGGTGAGAATTTCCAGTTTTTCCTCGATTAGATTTATTTTCTTACCTATTGTCCAAGAAAAAGCCACAAAAAAGATTAGATCTATTCATCCTTTGTCCAAGCCAGTCTGAGCCTTTGCAATTTTCTTTTCATTGGTTTCATAGTTGAATTATCGGTTGCATCGTCGTGTCGAGTTGCTGGTCTTAGTGTCTAGTTCGTTTAGAGTTCTGTTCACATTAGTCACGCCGCCCCTGCATCGTTATCCCTTCCGCTGTCCACCACCCATCCATCAATTTCCACCACGTGCTACCCACCGTTCATTGTCATAATAATAGTTGAGATCATTCACATCTTCGCTTGATCCAATCTGCATCTTATCTAATTTGTTTTGGAAAGAGGGAGAGAAAATAAGAGAAAAAAACTAGAGAGAGAAAAAGTCAGAGAAAAAAAGAGAAGAAAAATAAAAAAATGTGAGTGTCGGTGTCAAAACCGACGGATCTCGGGTAGGGGGTCCCGAACTGTGCGTCTAGGCCGGATGGTAACAGGAGGCAGGGGACATGATGTTTTACCCAGGTTCGGGCCCTCTTGATGGAGGTAAAACCCTATGTCCTGCTTGATTGATATTGATGATATGGGTAGTACAAGAGTAGATCTACCACGAGATCAGAGTGGCTAGACCCTAGAAGCTAGCCTATGGTATGATTGTATGTTGTGATTGTTGTCCTACGGACTAAAACCCTTCGGTTTATATAGACACCGGAGAGGGTTAGGGTTACACAAGGTCGGTTACAAAGGAGGAGATATCCATATCCGTACTGCCTAGCTTGCCTTCCACGCCAAGTAGAGTCCCATCCGGACACGAGACGAAGTCTTCAATCTTGTATCTTCATAGTCTAACAGTCCAGCCAATGGAGATAGTCCGGCTGTCCGGAGACCGCCTAATCCAGGACTTCCTCAGTAGCCCCTGAACCAGGCTTCAATGACGATGAGTCCGACACGCAGTATTGTCCTCGGCATTGCAAGGCGGGGTCCTTCTCCGAATACCTCACAGAAGAATTTGAATACGAGGATAGTGTCCGACCCTGCAAAATAAGTTCTACATACCGCTGTAGAGAGAATAATATTTTCGCAAATCCAATTTGCTGACTGTTTTGGCAGCATGACGTTGTGTCATGGCCCGGCGATTATTCTAACCGTTTTTCTTCAACCAGCTCCACACATAACGCGAGGCAGTTTCTTAACACGTCTTGTCGAAGCGGAGATCGTGTTCCCCCAATCATGGGATTCTCATTAATGCGGTCGTGGGTAACCCAACCGTGTCTAGGACTCCTAGATTATAGGCAAGTCCTAAACGGCTACGGAGAGGACGCTTGTTATTAACCCTCTTTATAAAGGGACAAAGTTTTCGCTTTTTCCCTCTCGTGCTCAATCGAACCCTTCCCCGCCTCGAGTTCTAACACCCAAAGCCCAGGTTAGGTGCTCCGGATCTTCAATCATGTCCGGATCCAGCCTTCAAGGCCAATGGATGCCCTCCTCCATTATGGAAGAGGACATTAAGAAGTTGAGGGAGGCCAGATACCTGACCGCCGAGGTTTCGCATCGGTTGCCTGCTCGAGGGCAGATCGTCCCTACTCCCGAACCCAACGAGAACGTCATGTTCGTATCCCACTTCCTCCGAGGTCTAGGCCTCACTCTGGATCCCTTCATCAGGGGTTTGATGTTCTATTACGGGCTAGATTTCCACGATCTAGCTCCGGACTCCTTTCTCCACATCTCGACATTTATTGTCGTGTGTGAGGCCTTCCTCCGCGTTCCCCCTCACTTCGGCCTGTGGCTCAAGACCTTTGAAGGAAATCCGAAGATGATCGAGGGGCAACATGCAGCATGTGGAGGTGCGTCAATAGGCAAGATGGCCGAAAGGTTCCTTTCCAGAGGTGTCCGAATTGTGGCAACGGGAGTGGTTTTACGTCACGGCTCCCAAAAGTGCCAAGTGGGCGGTTGCCCCCGCTTTCTGCTCGGGCCCCCACCATAACTTATGTCATGGATTAGCAGAGGTCTGAGCTGGGGTCCAGCAAAGGACATGCCTATACTGCAAAGCCGCATCCAAGATCTCTTTGAGGGAGATTTTAATTTGGTTGTGGTAATACAAGTTATGCTGGTTCGTCGAGTCCAGCCTTGCAAACGCCGACCCCTTCGCTTGTGGGAGTTCAACCCAGAGGGACCGCGTGCCATTCAAAGTTTCCTCGGCCTGACGCACGAGGAGATGTACAAGTCATTCTTCGGACCTCAAGTAGAGTGTCCGGATATTACCGAGGACGTGGGCCTGAGCAGTAACCGCGCCGCCGAACAAGTAAGAAATCCTCTGGCCGAACACACTGTCTTTTATTCATCATGAAGTTATTTCTAACAGTTTGCTTTTTGACCAGGACTGGCTAACAAAGGCGAAGATGATTCAGTGTTTGGCCCCCCTCTCCGAGGGTTTGGAAAATCCGGTATTGGAAAAGATGCTCGAGGTCGCACCTTGCCCGGAGCCCTCGAAGGAAGATATGGGTGGGATAATATAGGCGGACGCGGGCCCCCGTCGCTGCCAGTTCCAACCAAGGGAATGAGCGTCTCCATGAAGGAGGATAACCGGGGGAGGAAAAGGACTGCTTCCGAGGATCCGAAAGCCGAAGCCTCCAAACGAGAGAAGAAGTCTCCCACAGAGGGTCCTGCCTCGGAGGGTGCTTCTGCTGCACAAAGTCCGCGGGGAGATCAGCCCTCCAACGAGTCGTAAGTGATCCAAAATACTTTAATAGTAGAGGTATGCTATCTTTCTTATGAGAAAATAACCACCGCATATATCTTGCAGTTCGGGCCTTAGCCCCTCTCAGCTAAGCTCGTCTTCGGGGGATCTTCTTCCAGAGATGATGGAGAACGAAACGCCTCCCCTGGACTCCTCCGCTCAAGAAGCGGGCGACCCCGAAGTGTGGTCACGGAGGGCCTCTCCGGATCCGGTGAGGCTAGAAGATAATCCCATTGACCCCCGAAGTCCCCAGCGTCCGGCTCCCGAAGAGGGCAGACAAAAGAGTCCGGCACCGTCTGGTATGCGGTCGGACGTTCTGAGGGAGCTGGTGGGGCGAGTGGCCATCTCAGAAGAACATCGTAAGCTGATGGGTACGGTGATGGAGAGAATTTCATCCGCCGAAAGCGGATTACATGAAGCCTTTATGAGTCTACTGACGGACTTTGAGGTACATGAGATAATATGTGATAGTACTGCACATGTTAGGTGTGCCCTGTGTAGATAGTAGCCCCTGAGACTCTGGTTGTCGTCGAGAACGGCGGCGAACAGAGGATCATATTCCCAGGCAATAAGCAGACTGCCCCTATGTGCAGGTGGTGGAAGCTCCGGTGGCTAGCCGGACTAGTGAGTTTGCCAAATTAAAACGGCAACTGGATGCAGCAGACGCCGACATCGAGCTTGTTAACAAGAGGCTTGACGAGGCACAGGGTAAGTGTTATTATCTGGTGAATGCCACATAGTAAGAGCAGCGTGATGTCAGTATCTTTAATATGTTGTGACTGCAGATGGAGCTGCCACCGTGGAAACCTTGCGGGCAAAACTTGCCCGAGCCAAGGAACAAGTGAGGATTAGTAATGCGGCTGCTTTGAAGGCGGCCGAAGAGTTGAAGGCCGAGAAGGCCGCACATTGCGAAAGCCAATAGAAGGTGGCCAAGATGGACGTAGAATTAAAAGACACTACCGACCATTGTTGGGTCCTTGAAAAAGAAAACTAAGCAAAGGAAACGGACCTTAAGAAGGCCACGATGGCAGACAAAGACACCCGCTCTGCTATGAGAGCGAAGAAGGAGGAGCTGCGGGAAGCCGGGGATATTGCAGCTGGAAAGCCCTTCATGTTACGGAGGAAGTTCGGAGATCCACGGTATGCCCCTCTGGATCGGCTATGGAGTTCGGCAGATGAGTATATGGATTTGGCGGCGAGCGCTGCCGATGCGGCCAAGTACTTCCAAGGTCAGACGGATCGTGAAGTGGACAAGTTGTTCTGGTCGCAATTCAACGTTCCAGAGCGTCCGCTTTCATTGACTGACCAGCTAGCCTAATGGGCCGAACTGAATAGGTTGTCCGGACTCGCCATGAGGTTTGTTGTGGATCAGCTATGGTCGGAAAAGCCAAAGCCGAACAACTATTTTAGCTTAGTGCAGCAGTTCCTTGGTGCGGTGCCGCACATTAATGCGATGAAGAGGTCGGCGTGCATAGAAGGCTCGCTGATGGCCCTTGCCCGTGTTAAATCATACTGGGCGGAGATGGACGCTACCACTGTTGCGGCGCAGGGTTCGGCCATAGGCCAAGTGGCTGCCGAGCACTATTTCGAGGAGGTTCTCGAGGGTGCTCGTTTGATAGAGGCCCAGTGCTCGAAGAATATTATGTTTGAGTGATATGTATTCTCATTGTAAACACAATGCTTTTATGAAATTTTATAAGGCCATGTTTATACTTTTGCTTGAAAGTAGTACGATGCCTCCTGTGCGCCCGTTTATGTATACATGTGTATAACCTGAAAGATTGAAGCTGTTGGCTTCAACCCCCACGCATATAATGCAGAGGTGCTTGCGAGAAACGCGTGTTCACACTTAACCCAACATATTGGTCCTATTAAGGAGGTGATAGCGTAGCGAACGAGGCAACCGGACTATAATGCTTTAACACTTTCACTTAGCCATAGGAGTTTGACAGTGGGGCTACTAGATAGCCCCTGGTGGCTCCGCACTCTCCCGATCGCAGGGTGCGTACATGCCTGGCCAGAAAATGGCCCTTCGTTAAGGCAGAGGAATTCTAACATTCCGATAGGTATCGAGTGGTTGACCAGTCTCACGCTATATCATGACAGTCAGTTTTCGGCTTTCTCTACTGAGGTGCTCGTCCGGATGAACCAGGGCACAATCGCAGTAGTTCTCTTGGTGCTACCTTAGCCGATAAAGCGGAACGTAAGGCACCAAAACACAGGAGCCGGGGAAACCCAACATTTGACCAAAGACAATGATTCGGACGTGATGCATATAAGGCCAAACTCACGACGCCGAACACTCCCTAAGGTATTCGGTCTTTATGGTATAAACTGGGCCTAAATAGTGCCCTTTGTAAGAAGCCCCTTGTGTCCAGGTACGTCCATTATTCTGATGTGGCCACATGCCAAGACGTCAGCATCCTTCTCAACTGTGCTGAGAATTCGGTTTATGTGTATCAACAAGAGACAACAAAAAAGGTTTATGCAGGGTCTTAATCTAAAAAGAATCCTTGGAGCGGGTCCCTGCTGCACGTCTGCGCCTGTGTCTCCGTTGTGCCGTATCCTGGACAGGTGTAGCACGATGATCATCTGTAAAAGAGAGGAACTTAGGTGAAAAAGTTCTCGTGCAAAAGGATATTTTTTAAAGAAACCATGTATAATTCAAGATGAGTAAAAATTGCCACATGTCTGCGCGCGTTGAGCCCCTTGTATTTATAATAGGGGTGTGACCATTGATCCGGTATGAATTACATATAGCTGCGCCAGACTCGTCTAACCGTGTCCGAGGTCTTGACGACCTGATAAATGCTTTAGTTGGTCAGGTCGTTTTTAATGTGCGGCTGCCAAGGCAGCCGCACTCTCTTCGGCGCGTAAAGATCGCTTAATACTTCCGTTCACTGTAATGATGCAACATGGGCCGGGCATCTTGAGTGTGAGGGAAGCGTAGTGCGGTATTGCATTAAAGCGAATGAAAGCTTCGCGCCCGAGTAGTGCTTGATAGCCACTTTGGAATGGCGTGATGTGGAAGGTTAAATGTTCGCTATGGAAGTTATCGGGGAAGCCGAATATAACCTTTAGTAGCAGGGAGCCCGTGCAATGAGCCCCTGGGCCTGGCGTTACTCCTTTAAAGGTAGTATTGCTTTGGCAATTTTTTGTTGGGTCTATCCCCATTTCACGGATTGTATCCTGTTATATCAGGTTTAGACTGCTGCCACCATCCATCAGGACTCGTGTGAAGTGGTATCCGTCAATTATTGGGTCTAATACCAGGGCAGCCCATCCTGCACGGTGGATACTTGCTGAGTAATCATGATGGTCGAAAGTGATCGGTTGAGACGACCAGTGGCAGGACTCTGCGGTGATAGGCCCTTGGGCATATTTTTCTAGGAGTGCCGTTTTGTTTCTTCCCTTGATCACGTGTAACACGTTTACTGTTTTGACTTCTGGTGGAAATTTCTTTTGTTCCCCAGTGTCTTGCTTCAGAGAATCATCGTCGTCTTCGCTTGGTGTATCCTCCCCCTTGTGTACGGTGTTGAGCTTGCCGGACTACTTGAAGACCCAACATTCTGTGTGGGTATGATTAGCGGGTTTACCAGGGGTGCTATGGATCTGACATATTTGGTCCAGAATTTTGTTTAGGCTGGACAGTTCGTCTCTAGCGCCTTTAAAGGCGGCTTTTGCTGACCTGGCCGAGAGCTTTTGAATCCGGCGTTTACTGTCGTGCTCTTCGTGATGTCTTCTTTATTCCGGCTTTTGTTATTGCTGTTGCGCCATGATTTCCTGTTTCCATCTCTAACTTCAGATGTACTGGGGTCGCTGGTGCTGCATCTGGCTAGCCAATTGTCCTCACCCACGAAAAAGCGTGTCATGAGGCTTGTTAATGCTACCATTGTTCTCGGCTTTTATTGGCCGAGGTGTCTGGCAAGCCATTCGTCACAGGCGCTATGCTTAAAAGCTACCAAGGCTTCGGTGTCCGGATAGTCGACAATTTGGTTCTTTTTAGTAAGAAACCTGTTCCAAAGTTTTTGGGCTGACTCTCCGGGCTGTTGAATTATATGACTCAAATTATCCGCTTCCGGAGGTCGGACATAAGTCCCTTGAAAATTTGCCCGAAAAGCGTCTTCGAGCTCTTCCCAGCTTCCAATGGAGTTTTCGGGGAGGTTTTTAAGCCAGTGACGAGCTGGCCCTTTGAGCTTGAGGGGTAAGTACTTGATGGCGTAGAGATCATCTCCTCGAGCCATATGGATATGGAGGATATAGTCCTCAATCCAGACCCTAGGGTCTGTTGTTCCGTCGTATGCCTCTATATTTACGGGTTTGAATCCCTCTAGGAATTCATGGTCTAGCACCTCGTCGGTGAAACATAGGGGGTGTGCAGCACCCCTGTATCTGGGTGTACCGCGTTGTTCGGATGTTTGTTGTGTTACATCGTATGCTGGGGCGCGCTTGCGTGGTCCATAGATGGATCTGGTTGCGCCGTCCTTTTGGTACGAGCCCTCGCGTGGATCGCGTATTGGCTTGTGGGTGGCGTTGTTTGCCGCTCTATGTTGGCCGTGAGGTCGTCTATCCGGCCAGGTGGCCATTTTTAATTTTGGTTGTGGGGGTCTGAGGCCTCCTCATCGAATTCAGGTAGCAACATCCGCTTTGGGTAGCTCTTGGTGGGGCGATTGCCGCCGTACTTCGCTGCTGTGTTGAGTACTTTGCTCCATCTGATTTGGAGTGTGTCCTGCGCAGCCTTGAGCCTTTGCTTCTGCTTTTTCAGACTCCTCGTGGTGGCAACAAGCCTTTGACGGGCATTCTGCTGCTCCGGGTGCCTATCCGGCATTATGTCGTCCGGAGTATTATCTTTGATAGAATTGGTTTGTTTGGTTTGATTCTCCGTATTGTCGTGATCCGACAGTGTTTCACCCTGCTCGAACGCTGTGTTTGTATGATCGTTATTTCTGCCGAGGTGGGATTTGGGGCGGCGCTCGCGCCGCCGCTTTGACTGCTTCTGGAGGAAACGAGCCTTCGGTGCGTCCTTCCGTTCATCGTCGTCGTATTCTTTTGGTGTGTCCACCATGTATACGTCTAATGATGAGGTGGTCATCCAGCGCTCTGTGGGCGGTGGTTCCCCTTTGCCTCCCGCATCATCGTTCATACCGTCGATGTCTTCGAAGTCGAAGTCGAGCATGTCGGTTGAGTCGTCGACAGTGGCTATTACGTGGGTGGTGGGTGGGCGTCGAATTTCTTCGTCGTCCGCATCCCAATCCTGTTGGCCATAATCCAGCCAGGGCTCTCCTGACAAAGAGAGAGACCTTAGTGAATTCGGAATGTCACCGAAGGGCGAGTGCTGAAAGATATCTGCGGCGGTGAATTCCATGATCGGCGCCCAATCGGATTCGATTGGCAGGGGCGCGGATGGTTTGGAGTCCGGAAAAGAGTCTGGCACCTTGGAGTCATGGGCTGCGCAGAGGGTTAGGCTGGTGTTCGGCTCGATCGCCGTTGAGACTGCAGCCCCTGAGGCGGTGTCTAACCACCCGTCCTCGACTGGCGCAGTTGGCTCCGAGCTAAGGGTCGGAGCTGATGCGGGCGCAGCCTCTGGGGTGCTATTCGGCGGCAGAGCTAGGTCATACCCATCGCGACAGTGCGGCGCGCCCTCCTGTGGCTCGAATACGTCGAAGATCAAGTCTCCGCGGATGTCGGCCGTGTAGTTCAAACTTCCAAATCTTACCTGATGGCCAGGGGCATAGCTTTCAATCTGCTCCAGATGGCCAAGCGAATTAGCCCGCAGTGTAAAGCCGCCGAATACAAAGATCTGTCTGGGGAGAAAAGTCTCACCCTGGACCGCATCGCTATCGATGACAGTAAGAGCCATCAAGCCTAACGGTGACGACACAGAGGAACTCTCAATGAAAGCACCAATGTTGGTGTCAAAACCGGCGGATCTTGGGTAGGGGGTCCCAAACTATGCGTCTAGGCCGGATGGTAACAGGAGGCAGGGGACACGATGTTTTACCCAGGTTTGGGTACTCTTGATGGAGGTAAAACCCTATGTCCTGCTTGATTGATATTGATGATATGGGTAGTACAAGAGTAGATCTACCACGAGATCAAAGAGGCTAAACCCTAGAAGCTAGCCTATGGTATGATTGTATGTTGTGACTGTTGTCCTACGGACTGAAACCCTTCGGTTTATATAGACACCGGAGAGGGTTGGGGTTACACAAGGTCGGTTACAAAGGAGGATATATCCATATCCGTACTGCCTAGCTTGCCTTCCACGCCAAGTAGAGTCCCATCCGAACATGAGACGAAGTCTTCAATCTTGTATCTTCATAGTCTAACAGTCCGGCCAATGGAGATAGTCCGGCTGTCCGGAGACCGCCTAATCTAGGACTCCCTCGGTGAGGAAAAAAAAGAGAAAAAAAATTCGGATCTATCTAGACATAATCTCGTAGTTGAATTCATATTGGAATCTATTTTATGCATTGTTCAGTAAAACATGCATAACTTCCTCATACACAGTCCGTTTTGGCTCCACGAGTACTCAAAAGAAAGCTAGCGACGAGCCGAAGCTAGTTCAATATTTGGCACCTCAAAATTGGCTTCTAAATAGGTCTTTTTGCCCTCTGAAGTTCACGAACACAGCTTATTCCAGTTTTTCATACCAGTTTTAGAATTTTTTTGACTCCTCATATCAACACGGAATTGAGTGATTCCTTTTTCATTTGAAAGCTTGAGTCAATACAATTCTTGAAAAAAATTATCAAATAAAATTGGCACAAATTTTTCTAGAGGAAAGTTGGAGAGAAAGTTGTTGATATATCCTGCTTGGCTGTTGTTTCACATCATTATCTTTACTGCTATTGTGATCTTCACTTATATTTTACTGTCCAAAGCTACTTCATATCTTTTATTGATGCTAGTTGTGCTACGGCGTGATCTCATTAGTGTTCTAGGCTCGCGTCTCTAGTCCGGTCTATCCTAGGACCAGCATAGTACCGTCGTTGAGCGTTTATTCAACATTGCATCTCTGAATTGATTATTGCTAATCTTTTGCTACCATATATAGCCAACCCAGATCCGCATATTTTTACACGGTGTATATGTACGTTCCCCTGGCAATCGCTTTACACAATCTTCAGAGTTATTTGACACCGCTGGTTGCCTGTCACCACCTGCTGCATGGTAAGAACTTGTAAGATATTAATATTTGTTATACTGTGAGCGTTTTACCACCATACCCTAATAGTTCATAGGAACATTATTCTTGAATTTTTTTTCTTGTTTCTACTAATCATGACAGGTTCTGGAGATACAAGTTCTTGTACGACAGACACATCTTCACCATCACGAGAGTAGGGACAAGACACACAAGCATATGGTCAGGTTATCTCTTTACCATCATTTGAGGGTAGATTTAATCCTGCTATTTATCTATCTTGGGAGCTTGAAGTAGAACAAGTTTTTAGTCACCATGATTTTTCTAAACTTGGACAGTACGAGCTACCACTAGAGCATTTACTGGTTTTGCTTCTGTTTGGTGGAGTGTACATTGTAAAAAAACATTGATAACCAACCCACAACTTGGAAGGTTTTGAAAGATGTAATGAGACACCATTTTTCCCTCTTTACTATCGTCGTGAATTGCTTTTCAAATTTGAACAATTTAAACAAGGCAACAACACTGTTCATGCTTACTACCAAGAGTTCAAATCTTATATGCATCATTGTGACATAGAAGAATCTGAGGATGATATAATGAATAGATTTTTTGGTGGTTTGAACCATGATATTCAGAGATTTCAGTATATTCCTCGTTGCATTACTGGTATGTATGTTCGTGCTTGTACCTTTGAGAGACAGATACAGGAGGATGCATTGGGTGACTACAACAACTACTATTCCAGTTCATGCTCACCACCGCCGGTTGGTTCCTCCACTGTTGCACCTACTAGAGCAGCCCCACCTCGAATTGTGAGCGTGACATCATCTCAAGAGTATGGTACATTGTCAACGTCCATACCTACATCAGCTACATCTTTGTGACAAGGTAACAGTAAAGGTATTGATGATATAACTTCACATGAGAATGATGCATGCCTAGTTAACTTGAATGCATCATGTGTTGAGTTACCTGTTGATTTGAGAACACCACCTATTTTAGAGAATATTGTTACTGTCATGAATGCGTCATGTGATCAATCAACTGAAATATCAACAATTTTGAGTGCACCCATTGAATTAATTGTTGATGCAAAAGAACCAATGTTTAATCATTTTGATATGACTTCTAATCTTGGTGATGATTCTGTGTCCAACGACATATTGCATGTTTGCTTATTTAAGCATGTTGTAACATGTAAATTTGATGCAAGTAAGGTTTATTCATCAAAGTTGGGATGGTTTAATGATGAACATTGCCAATCTTTTGAAATGAATAAGAGCTTCACTTATATGTGCAAACTGAGTTGCAATATTTTCATGCCTTCTACTTCTTGTGATAATTTTTTGGCTTTAGATTTTATGAACTATGAAAGTTACTCATGTATACATGTGTCATATGTGCAAAAATCAAGGAAAATAAAAATGGATGACATATACATATACAACATTTACACCTTGTCTCTTTTGTTAGCCACATTTCAGATTAAGCAACGCTGAGGACGGCTTTGTTTTCAAGAAGGGGAGGATGATGAGGATATGACTACCTTGGATACGACCAAAAATATTACATACATGCATATTTATCCGGTGATTTCTAGTGCAAACTATTGAATAATCTATTTATGTTATTCAGAACAAAAATACTTCACACACTTTTGTGTTTTGTCTAATTGTAGGTGTATGGGACATTTGTACAATCCACACATGAAGATAAGGGAAAAGGAGAAGTTTAGTTCTGTTCAAAAAGTCCTCTCATGTCACTTTTGGGCCAAGAGAAGATAGAGTCCAAGTCCCTCACATTCTGCGTTCAGATTCGGACTGCACAAACATACCTGACTCAAAACGTCAACAACTTTTTCATATGGACTCCAAATTGGGTGATTCTTTTTTTGTAGGAAAGTAGATTTCGTGTTCTTTCCAACCCAATTGGAATCACCTTCAAATTCGTCCAGAGCAATGAGATATCGACGAAACAATCTGATGCTACAGCAGAATCCGAGTCAAACAACAAGTCCAAAGGTGTTGCACCACCTCCACTTGGGCCCATGAGCCTTGTACGACCTAGGGTTAGTTTTATGTTGCCTTGGGACGTCCTTCCACCTCCTTGGCTGCCACCCCTTGCTCCTATATAAGTAGATCCATCTAGTAGCTTTTTGCTGGGGATTTGTTTAGTTAAAAGTTAGCCATTGCAACTTCGTGTACTTCGTTTGTGTCCAACGACCAGACCAAGACTGCTTATGGATCCCCACCATTATCAATACTTCATATATATTCGCAATATTCAGATTGCTTTATCATATTATTTCTCGTTCTTCGATTGCTTGCAGGAATAGACCTTCGTGGTCAGGCTGACCGTGCTTCCGGCATCGCCAGTAACCTCAGGAGATTGGTTTAGCGATTGCTAAGGCGCAACGTCATGCATGTTTGTAGTCGGATCGTGAAAGTCGTTTCCACAAAATCGATAGTTATCATCTCATCGAAAGATCGGGACACCCTCGCCTCTATCACCCGGTCGGCTCATAACGTGTCCGGCTTGGTATCTACTCTTTCCTATCTCATAATACAAGTCATACACCTACGGCGGCTTACATCTATGGGCACTAACTCGCCTTTGGTCCTTGGGCCTTCTTGTTAAGTCTCCTTCGTAAGTCGCCATCTTCTATGTCTTCATGGGCTTCAATTGTGGTAAATCATCATGAGCATAACCCGGCCCCTCCTGGGCGGTTTACACTCAATAGTAATATCCCCAATAGCCTCCATTTGAACTTATTTATATTGCGTATGTGCCATTGAAGAAAAAACATTATTTATAAATGACGCAGCACCGTTCATGCGTGGTTCCTGACCCTCCATTATTTATAAGTGAGTAACTACTAGTAGACGCACAAATTATCACATGGGCTGCATCATCTTACAGAAATGAGCTCCACCGTGTCACGTGTGTGGTTAGGGAAGACGCAAAAGACGCAAAGAGTGCTACTAGTACACTACATGTGTGGGTGCGTGCACCTCTTCTCTTCGAGCATGGTTATTAAAAATATAGCCCACTACTGTACTACCACATAGTTATTATATATGGGCAAAAGCGTATAGGCAGTAATAATGACCAATAAGCCGTGAAATCATGAGGCCCACCTTTCTCTATGTTTGACCGAGGAAGCAGCCATCATTTCACTCCTCGTTGAATATACATCCGCTGCTACCTCCACGAATAAATAAAAATCCGCTTCTACCTCCGTAGCATGGTTAATAATATAGCCATGTCAATCACGATGTAGAAATATCATTCATTGATACAATAGGGCTGGATCTAAGGCTGGTAATTTTTTTACTTTGTCTCTTTCTCTTTTTGTCTCATTTACTCATTTTACATAGGAGCACGTGTAGAGGATGGCTATTCCTTTCGATGGGACATGGGGTTTAAGACTAAGGCTGGTCATAGTGGGGAGTAACTTAGACTAGTAACATGCTTTTGTTACTAGTCCATGTTACGACCTTCATAATGGGTAGTAACATATAGATGGTAACATACAAACCTTCATTAATTGAGACATAGACTCATTTTACCTTGGGGTGTGTTATGTTACAGTAATATATTATGTTACCACAAGCATCTCTTCCCTCATTAACTCCATGCCACATAAGCAAATTTGTCTTGGGATGTATCATGTTACTACATAAGTTACTCCCACTATGACTAGCCTAAGCACCTCCGAATTATGCCCGCTGCCCACCACTCCGAATCGTGCCATCTATGATAGGGAGTAGTCCCATTGCAACAATGAGGTCCACTAGGTCTAGCACGTCCTATAAGAACAGACTGTCACGCAAAACATACATCTTGTTGCCTTCTTCCTCATACAGTACATACCACTGGTACGTATTACTAGTACTACTACTACTCATTCTCCTATAACCTTGCGCTTGGCATCTCCAAAATATTAACCTTGCGATTGGCTCTTCACCTCTTTGGGAAGTCGAGCAATAATGGACTGCATTATATATCGTTCTGGCTATATGAGACCGAATGAATTGCAGCACGTCCACCACGTGGGCGAGGGAGAGTGCGTACTATTATGTTTGTTTCATTATTGACTGCATATGGAGAAAAATGAGTGAATCTACTCTCTAAAATACGTCTATATACATCAGTGTTTGGAGTATGTACTAGTAGTTCATATTGAAATCTACTAAAGGACATATATTCCAAACAATATGATAATCTCTCTAACCAAGGTAGGGACGAGGAGTAAACATAGGGAGTAGTAAAATTTTCTCCTCGCCGTGCGAGCCACCACGCGCATGGGCAAGGGAGCGGGCGTAAGGCGTAGTAAGCAAGCTTCATCTCATCCTGCGAGCTACCATGCCCATGGGCGGGGGAGATGGTGTACTAAGAAAGCTTCTCCTCATTCTACGAGTTAACAGGACACATCAAAAGTAATACGCACAGAGCATCCCGTGTGTATAGAGCATTGCCTCTAAGGTAGGCCCCACATGGTTTGCCTCTTTTCTAACATAACGCGTCAAGTCGCAATTTGTTTATTCACCCGTGGTAGATGATCCTCCATCAAGTGGACAACTAGTACACGTGTCAAATTACCACGTGGGCTACCTTTTCGCACAGAATGAGCTCCACCGTGTACCAGCGCGGGTGTGGTTGGGAAAGAGACGGGAGTACGTGCGCCGTGCGTGCACCTCTTATCTTCATGCACGTCCCCCACCTACGTGGGTGTGTGTGAGAGAGATACAAACCTAGACAGATGGCGTGTGCGTTCGTGAGTGTTTTTTGTTTCGGGGGGGGGGTGATTTCGTAAATGTATTTGTGGGAATATGTGTGGATGACATCTCAAACAAAAATTTGACACATGCAATGTGTGTGAAATAGAGGCGTATCGATATCATATATAGAGGGGGCGATCCACGAGAAGAGAGTGAGGGGTCATAGATATCGATAGAGTCGAAGAGAGGATCCAGTGGATGGGTGCGAGATTGATGAAGACAACCATCAAAATTGTGTGTGTGCAAGTCAAAGATATAGGGCGACTGACCTACTGGAACGTCGGAGGGCACAGGGAAAGTTTGTGTGCAACAGGGAGACATGACTAGAGCGCTCGATGTATCAGTGTGTGTGGGGGGAGGAGGGGGGAGGCAGAGGCCTAACTAGAGAGGTAGAATGACTCGTATATGTGTTGAGAAGGAGAGACCTAGCTATGTCTTGAGGGAGATCAATCGACATTCATACATAACTGAAGGATGGGAAATAGGTTGGGACAGAGAGAGAGAGAGAGGGAAGGAGAGGGATAGAGTGCTGGATGGGTGATGGAGTTGCTTCTCGAAGATGGTGGGAGAGGCCTACGAGACAAACTGGGGGTAGAACTGCAATATTATCAATAAGAGTGGGGATGTGTTTCTGTGTGTGCCTGTGCGTGATAGATGTGTCGGGACGCATGCATGGATGATGAAGGGGAACCATGTGTTTGGTAAGCAAGCATAACTAGATCGGTAGATCAATTGTTGTTTGTCGGAGTAAGGGAGAGACATAACTAATGAGGTAGATCGATCGACGTGTGGGGAAAAACGAGTTATAAGGACCTAGCTAGCTATATGTATAGAGGGAGATCGGTCAGTCTACATCCATTTGTTAGAGGCAAATAAGGCCCATCAAGACAGATAGACAGAGAGAATGGAGCTAGGAGGTGGTGCGAGATGCCGAGCTACTAGCTAGATAGGGGGAGGAGTGTGCGATTGTGAGATCGATGAAAAGAGGGGGTGAGAGTTTACACATGTGTGTGATAGTATGAGAGACATGAGGCATGGACACAGAAAGGAGGAGATGGAAGGTGCGTGTGTATATTGTAGGCAGACATCGCTAAAGAGGTTTATCGATTGGTGTGTGTCGGAAAGGAGTTGTGGAGACTGTGGGAGAACGACCTAAAGAAAAAAAAAGAATGTGCATGATGGATAGAATGCTGAGGGAGGGGCAGGGCGTGTGCATGCACGAGTGAAAGTTAGTGCTAGCTACAAAGGTTAGAGGATTGTGTGGGTGTAAGTGACTACCAAAGATGATAATTTGATATGAAAGTGGATTCATATATTTGAATAGCAGATCATAGTGTTATACACATATGCATGCATGAATATAGCGGTGATACGCGTGCTGTGGTTTTAGACATGTTATACCATAACGTGATAATGCATGGTGTTTGCAACTGACAGCTAAGTGTCAAACAATCTAAACCATACTATACATCGAACAATCTCACATTTTATTTGAATTTGTGATGATGTGTGGCGTTTGCAGCTTACAACTAAATATCGAACAATCTAAACAATACTATATATCGAACAATCTCACATTTTATTTGAATTTGTGGTAATGTGTGCCGTTTGCAACTCACATCTAAATACTTGTAGGTGTCGGCGTTCTGGTAACGGGGGTCCCAATACTTGCCTGCCTGCGGCCCACGGCATGGCTCTGCAAGCGGGCCCGTACGACCCATCTTCACCACCAAGCATTCAAGACCCTCGCAAGGGGCCAAGCCTCGCGAGGCGGATGACACAAGACCTCCTTAGGAGCGGCCTCAGCAGGCTGGCTCGCGAGTGGCGGAGAGATCAAGGCAAGGCAAACCTCGCGAGGTTCCAATGACGTGAGCCATGATGATCGAGACCAGGCGGGTCCCAGCACGCACAATGTCCTTTTTCCTCTTTGGTTCTAAGGAGTCAAGCACAGGCGCGGAGTACCGAGGCGTCAAGCAAAGGTTTCCATATCAGTGCAACGAGACCAAGACCAGCAGGACGACAAGACGAAGGTCACCATGGAGCCCAAGGCGGCGTCACCACCAGAGCCTTTGGCAGGCGAAGACTGCTTTTGTTAGGATAACTTGTACTAGCTGTCTCCTTTCAAATTGGCCGTTGTTGGCTCCCTTCCCACTCAATATTTGGGGAGAGGACCAGGGCCTCTATAAATAGGATGAGCCACCATAGTAGGAGGGGGTGAACGAAATAGAGCCTCATCCATCTCAACTTGGACCAGATCCAACCCATCCACACACCCACCAAGCACAAGAACACCTCACCTCAGGAGGCTGTTCTTCCCCTTGTACTATTCATCCTCAGCCCGAGAGGCAATCCACCACACCACACTGGAGTAGGGTATTACACCACAACATTGGCCCGAACCAGTATAAATCTTGTGTCCCTTGTGTTGCGAGTTCATCGAGCTTGCCTTTGAGATCGTGGCAAGGTTGAGGGCGTGAGTAGGTAGGGGGAGATCTTCGTGCGAACCCCAGTGTTCGAACCATGAGGGTTTTGCCGGAACCTGAGATCCGACATTTGGTGCGCGAGGTAGGGGTGTGCCGAAGATTTCCTTTCGTCGCTCCGTGTCCCGATGCTTCGTCACCTCCCTGTCGGACGCTCGTCGAGCTCACGCTGAGCGCCGGGCCGCCCTCGCCGCCTGCGTCGTTCAGACGGCTCCCATTGGCGGGCCACCCCGTCGTTTTCCGTCGCCTGCCGCCAGCGCCGTCACCGGCTCGGCGGGGAACGAGCAACAAGCCTCCTCGCTGCACCCTTCGGTGCGCCGGGACGGCCACACCACCACTCCATCGCTGACCCCGATCGGCTCGTCATCTCACACCCGTCGTGCTCCCACGGCCGCGCAGGCCGCGCTATGCATTGCGCGCGAACTCCTGCGCTACCGCCCCATCGACGACCTCTACGAGGACTGGCTCGACCGCATCGACGAGCTTGTCAGCACCGCAGGGGGCTCCCCTATGTCGTCCCTCTCGCTGCCTCGCCCTCCGCCAGCTGCAGGCGAGGTGGTTCATGGAGTGCCTCCACCACCTCTGCCCCAAGACGGCGCTCTGGCACAAAGGTGTGCAGCCCCCCGGCGTGACCCACCGCGTCAGGCACCTGTACGCAAAGAAGGAAGCTGCCAAGAAGTCCCTCGTCCGGAAGAAAATGCTCATGCGCTCCCGGCGCCGCTGCGACAAGACCATGCGCCGCCTGTGATGGTGGTGCGAGGGCGTCAAGGCCAGGCTCCGCATCAGCAAAGGGTCCCGGTGGCCACCGCGGGCTGCCGTACTTTCACCCCTGAGCTGCGTAGCGTCGCCTGGCCAGGTAAGTTCAAGCCAGACCTGCCTCCGCGCTACGACGACACCGCCGATCCCATGGAGTTCGTGCAGCTCTACAAGCTGAGCATCAAGGCGGCCAACAACGATGAGAAAGTGATGGCGAACTGGTTCCCCATGGCTCTCAAGGATGGCGCCCGCTCGTGGGTATTGAACCTGCCTCCAGGCTCCATCTCTTCCTGGAACGAGATGCGCGACCGCTTCGTCACCAACTTCTAGGGCACTCGCGACTGCCCTCCGGCCGTGGGTGACCTGCGCCGCGTCAAGCAACAACCAGGGGAAACCCTCCAGAAGTACATCCACCGCTTCAACAACGTTCGTCTCAAGATCCCCAAGTTGACGGACAAGGCCATCATCTCTGCGTTCTCCGATGGCGTCCGTGACGTCAAGATGAAGGAGGAGCTCGCCATCCACGAGGAGATGTGCACATCCCTGGAGCTGTTCAACCTGGCGACCAAGTATGCGGCAGGGACTAGCCTGAGTCATCCAAGACCAGTCGACCGTTCTGCGCCTTCCACAACGTGCATAACCACAACACCAACGATTGTCAAGAGCTCAGGGCCATTCGCGACGGACGCTTCAGTAGTCTACCCGAGCACAATGACCAACGCTACGGCTGAGGAGGAGGAGGACGTGGCGGAGGACGCTGGGACGACCGGGGCCCACGCCAGGAGTGGCGCGACTGGCCTCGTGAGGACCGCTAGCAGGATCAGCCTCGCGAAGGTGCCTGGAGGGATCAGCCTCGCGAGGACCGTCCTCAGGGCAATGCTGGGCTTCCTCCTCTACCGCCACCACCAAGAAGGAACGACGACCACCCCCAAGACAAGAGGGCTGGGGGCTTCCAGGAGCCGTGTGCCATCGCCTGCATCTTGGGCGGAGCTCAAGCCCTAGCCTCACAGCGTATCTTCAAGAAGTTCGCTCGCGAGGGGAACGCAGTCCTTCCCAAGCTCGAGGCTACACGCTCGCTCTGGTGGTCCAAGCGCACTATTACCTTCAGCTCGGCAGACCAGCTCAAGTGCGCGGCCACCGCTGGCGCTCTCCCGATGCTCTGTTCACCCGTCATCAGCAATGTGCAAGTCACCAAGACTCTCATCGACGGTGGCGCGGGGCTTAACATCCTATCCGTCGAGATGTTCGACAACCTTCAAGTGCCCTACGATCAGCTTCAGCCTACCAAGCCTTTCTCCGGAGTGACTGACGATTCCACCACCCCGATAGGTCAGGTCCGCCTCCCAGTCATCTTCGGACAGTGCGACAACTACCGCACCGAGCTCATTGACTTCGACGTCGCTCAAATCCGTCTGCCGTACAATGCCATCCTCGGGTATCTAGCCCTGGCTAAATTCATGGCGGTGACCCACCACGGCTACAACGTCCTCAAGATGCCAGGAAGCGGCGGAATCATCACAGTCCCCTGCGAAGAAAGAGACGCGGTGTGCTCCCTTGGGCGTGTCTTTCAAGCTGCAGCAATCGAGAACCCCGACAGCAAGGGCGAGTACCCTCCTGAGTACATCCCCAAGAAGAAGAAGCAGCTACTCTGTACTGGGCCTCAGGAGAACGGCGCCGCAAGTGGCACCACGTCAGGATCAGCGCCCGCACCTGGGGCGCCTCCCTCTGTCGCATAGGAAGGCGCGCCCGGCGCCCTCCTTGGGAAGGGCTCGAGGGCTCTCTTCTGGAGGACCTCAGACCTTGCCAACATTATGAGGGAGGCGCTCGGGCACCATTTGGAGGCATGCTTCATGGCACGTTTCCCTCAAGAGGACACAGGGCGAGGAGTGCCCAGCGCTCAGGAGTTCATTACCAAGACCACTCAGGAGCTTCAGGAAGCAAGGGCGATTCGCGGCGACCGCCGCCCACCTAGCGTTGCTCCCCACCCAGGCAAGGGTGGTGAGCTGCGCATCTGCATCGACATCCCAGGGCTCAACAGGGCTGCGTCTCAAGAGCTCTTCTCGCCTTCGCGCGTGGGACGATGCGAGGGCCCACCGCGCAGCTACGTTCACATGCCATTCGGCCTACCTAGCATGGCGTCCGCCTACCAATGCAACTTGCGGCACGTCCTGGCGGCTCAGGAGGCCATGCATCACGCAGTCCTGGCGGAGTTGGGGACGGTCCTCAAGGAACCGCCTGGGCCCACAAATCCTCCTGAGGCTCGGGCCCCGGGGGCTCGTGAGGAGCAACCCCTTTGCCGCGTACCTGCAGCTGCCCCAACATTCCTTCATCAATAGAATCAGGTGACATTTCCCAAGTTTATTTAGCTGGGAGCGCCCTCAGGGCTGCATCATTCCCAGGCCGCGTGGGTCCGTCCCTATGCCATGTATCTCTTCTTGTTTATGTCTTTAGCTTACCTTGCTGGGGGCGCCCCTCGGGCTGCATCATCCCCAAGCCGCTTAGGCCTGACCCAGTGGCACATATCTCCCCTGCGTTTACTTGAGCCAGTTTGCTTTCCATGCATGATCTATCTATGGTTATCACCTGCTTGATTGTCACCTACCATGGGAGCCGTGCGCCGACCGTCTTTCTTCAGGACCCTTTGCGTGAGAAGGTTAGGCAAGGCGTCTGTGCTCGGGCCCGTCCCTGCAGCGTCGATAAATCCAATGGCTCAGCTCTGTCTGGTGGGCCGGTCCCGTTCACGTCTCCTCCTGGGGCCGTTGGTGCTTGGCCTTCTCACACGATAACCTCAGGAGATTCGTCTGGCGTAGGTTGTCTAACCACCTCGCAGGACCACCATAGCAAACAAGAGTCAAGACCAGGTGCAACCAGCCTTGAGGTAGGGCCTCGTGAGTGCCGTGCTGGCTCACGAGTGCCCAAACACACCTCGTCTAGCCCTGCAGTGCAAGCCACGTGTCAGGGCAGGGCTGTACATGCCCCGGGGGCTCTCCGCAGTAGGGAGTCCCCTCCCACGTACCAGTGGAAGCACCATGCTCCGCGCTGGCAGTCGACACTTCTGAGGGGGCGGCTATGCCCGTGCAAGTGCAGAAGCGCCATGGTCAGTCCTGGTGATAAACAACTAAGGGTGGCCTCACGGCCGTATCAACCTCAGGGAGCCTCCGGGCTCGGTGTCTGGCCTCATCGCAACGCCTCCCCTCGGGAGAGCCGCGCAAGGGGGCTGGGCACAAGGGCTACACTCGGGTCACGCCCAAGCGTACGCCACCCTGCCAGGTCCTGCAGACCTGGTCGTCGCGCGCCCTCCCAAGCGGAGCTAAGGTATGAAGGTTGTTTGAACGTCAAGGGGGACTCCTGAGCATCGCGACTCGGGAGCCTAACTTACCACGTAGCCCCTCACTCCTTGGCCCGTCCTGGTGATCCGGTTGGACCAATGGCGGCTGAGGTATGCGCGGGGTTGGGCCCTACCGACATAGAACACTAGACCTACCATTGCATCTCCTTTCCACAAGCTGTTTGCACGTCAAGGGGGACTCCTGAGCATCGCGACTCAGGAGCCTAACTGACCATGTAGCCCCTCACTCCTTGGTTCATCCTAGTTATCTGGTCAGCCCAACAGCGGCTGAGGTATGCACGGGGTCGGGCTCTGCCGACGTAGAATGTAAAGCAAATGGGAAGGAAATCGCAAAATCTCAAAGCAAATATTACAAGACATATTGTTCTCCGAATATCAAACACAAGTTTAAATGACTCCACGAGGCACGCTACATGCTGCAGGAGTTTCAATAGGAAAGGATCTGCAAGCTAGTCATCCCTGGATACTGCCGGCACCCGCAAGAGGCGCCCCCTCCTGGATGGAGTCGCCTTCACCTGCACCATCGGTCGAAGGCGCCGGGGCAATGGCATCGAACCTCTTCATCAGGGCCTCCACCTAACCCCTCACGGCTGCGGCGTCAGCTGCGCAGCGCTCATCGTCCACAGGCTCTAGCAACTCGTCAAGGCGGGCGGCAGGATCACGAAGATGGAAGTGGCTGAAGACGCGCGTCAGCGCGGCTGAAGAAAGGACATGAGCCTCTTCCTCTGCCATGGGGCCGATGCCGCTCACGACTTCCTCAAGCGCCTCGACCAAGTAGGGAAGCAACTGGGTGGGGCCGTCCTCATCGGTGGCTAGTGGCTTCTCCAAGCCCTTCTCATAGAGTGACTTCAGAGCCTCACGAGACCTCTTCTCGAGAAGCGCGAAGGCTGCGCGGTCCTCGGCTAGAACCTTCGTCTTGGCGTCAAGTTCAGCTTTGTCCACCTGCACCTTTCGCTCCAGCTGCTCTAGCCGGCCATGCTCAGCGGCCTGCGCCTACGCCAGCTGCTCCAACTCGGCGTCGTGACCCTTGACGGCGTCCTCCCGAGCCTTCATCCTCTCTTCCTCCTCAAAGGTCGCCGCAACCTGGCTTAGGGCCGCCCGAACGGACACGTTAGAATGAAGCCAACGAAAAACCAGCTCTAGGCGCCCAACCGCCAGGATGGGTTCGACGCTCTGGAGATCTTCTCGCAGCCGGGCCATCTCAGTAAGGGCCCGCTCCAGGACGTCAGGAGAAGCAGAGGAACCTGGGGCCGGCAAAGCGACAGAAGGAGGAGGAAGAGGCCTCGTCGTCACCATGGCCTGGGAGGCTGGAGGCTCCGAAGCCCCTTGGACCTCAGCACCCGAGCCGGACTCTGGCACCTCCCGAGTCAGCGGGGCCTCAGGGGCTGACTTCTCCCGAGGATGCTCCACCCAGCCTCGCGAGGATGATCGGGCTGGAGAAGCACGAGCACCATCCCCACCTTTGCTCATGGAGAGGGGCGCAGCCGTAGGAGGCGACCTGGGCTCAAGCAGCACCACCTCCTTTATGTACCCAACAATATTAAATGTTGATTAACATGGCAAGAGGTGAAGCAAATGATAACTACCTATCTAGGCAAGTTTAAATGAGGCCGGAACAACAACAACAAGTCCGGAAAAATCCTGATGTGCAATTTATGGATTTGGTACTGTTCTGCCTTAAACCATATTTTAGAGTTGTTAAACATGCAAAGTAAGGCCACCATGTTAAACTAGGCATTTTTCAACCCCATTTACATATAAAGTTTATTAAATTTGGAGCTATGGTTATTTAGTTATGAATTAAATCATTTTTAACATGACATATGAGCAAATTAATGCAAACCACAAGTTAAACATTTTAAACATGCATGAAAGTGGCATATTATGAATCTGGACACAATTCTAAGCATTTTACATATGAAGTTTGCTTTAAACCGATGCATGGTTAGTGAGATATTAAATGAATGAAGTCTAGGGGATAAACTGTAAAACTGTTCTAGTGGAATAAATGCAAAAATCGCAGCGCAGGGAAAAAAAATACTACAGGCCGGAATAGATGGATCTGGGCTGCTCACGTTGGGCCTTTGAGGCCTTCAGTCATTGGAGGCTGGCAGGCTTGGCGGGGGAGTTGGGCCTCAGGAGTTGGCAAAGGGAAAAACACTACTGGGCCTTGGCGCTGCAGTCCATCAATGGCAGGTCAACGCGAGCGCTGATGGTTAAGGAATGGGCAAGCGGGCAAGCGGGCACCTCGCCTTGTTCTCGTCAGAAAGCAGAGCCACAACAGGGACTCGACGACGGCGGCGCAATGAGGGACTTGCACGGGCGAGGGCGCACAGGAACAGGCCGGATCCGAGGCTAGGTGGCGGTAGAGCTCCGTTCTGAGGGCAGCCCGCGTCAGATCGGCGCGCAGATGAGGCGGGGCTCGCCATCTTCGACATAGCATAACAGCGGCAACAGCAGGGGAGCAGGCGGGGCTGCTGGGACTTCGGCAAGCTGGGGAGGCGCGTCCATGGTGAGGCAGGGGTGCGGACAACGCCGAGACAGCCGTATGCGGGCGGCGTCGCTCCTGGCAAGACCTTGGCGGCGGACATGATGGATCAACGCCTGTCAAGAGAAACATGGGAGAGAAGTGAGGCGGGAAGGAGGAAACAAGAAAGGAGGAGGAAGGTGATGGGCATTATGGGGTCCTGCGGGTGGTCGCCGGCGCCGGCTGCCGGAGGAGGCTCGAGCAACGGCGAAGAGGACGCCTTGGACAAAAGGATCGGGAGCTCCTCTCCCATCAGTGTGTGGAAGACGAGCATGAGCATGGGGCACGGGGCGATGGCTGGACAAGGGGATCTAGGGGAGGTGCCGGTAGGATCGTGGGGTTCTCGGAGTTTGGGCAGGTGGCTGCGCTCGGGATCAAGCCTCCGGCTTGGTCTGGAAGTGGGCACGAGGATGGATCGAAGGGAGGAGGTGGAGGCTGGATGGATCTAGACCAGGGAAGGATGAGTCTCGTGATTGGCTCACTGGTGATCCCAAGGGGAAAACGAAGAGGAGACAAGGTCGAGGTTTTTGCGGCGGCGGGGAGGAAATGATTGATGGGATTGCCTAGCCTAGGGTTTGGACTGATATAAAGGGACAATAGGATTAGGTTTGGACCCTCCGATCAAAATCTGATGGTCTCGGATAAATAGGTTAGTGAGCCCAATTAACAAAATGAAGATGGTTTATAGATGTTAGGGGATGATCCGGACCCATCGGTGACGACTGTCCAGGTCGGGTTCGGGGAAGTTTCGGACGCGCGAGAGGGGACTATGCTCTGTGCAAGGAGGGGTTTCGGGGCCTGGCGGTGGACTGTGAGGAAGGCCTTGGGCTGAGAGTAAAGAGGGGGAATGCAGCCCGGCGACTGTTTCCGGAGACAAAAAACGTCCGACGATTTGACCGACTATAATGTCAGTATAGTTATCCGTTGGGGCATCAAACGATCTCCAAATGCGATGAAATTTGGCAAGCAACCTACTGACAACAAAACAACACCGCATGCCAACTTTCATCCCATTCCGAGAACATTTTCCGGCCACTTATAAAATAATATTTGGACGTGTCGCAGGCGCGTGCAAGTGTGCTTGGACTCAGAACGGACAACTGAGAAAATGGGGAGACCTGGAGGGATGCAAGTTTTGAAAACATGATGATGCAATGCATACAATGACATGACAAGATGCAACACGCCAGAGAATGACATGGCAACGTCAGCGAATAACTGGAAGACACCTGGCACATCGGTCTCGGGGCGTCACAACACTCCGCCACTACAAGAGGATCTCGTCCCGAGATCTAGGAAGGCACCAAAGAGAAACGGAAGAGGTAAATGAGAGGTAAAACTAAGTTGCTTCTTGGACAAACGAGTGAAACCACAAACCTTGAGAGGTTGAACAGATTCGAGAAAAGAATACAATGAAGGTGAACAAAGTTGAAAACACTCCGTTAGAAAAAAGGAACAAAGAACATTGTGAAAAACCTTGAGGTTGAAGGGCAAGATATATATTGAAAGCACTCCGGTTAAAACAAGATAGAGAAGGATTAAGAATGATATAATTTGGACAGCACTCCGACTGTAAATTGAAGGAATTAGAATCATGAACTTGACAAGATGAGAAGATACTTGATGAAAACGATAACACACTACCTCCGGAACTATTGAAAGAATGGCACAATGGGCAAGAACGATTTCAGACAGGACTCCGGTTGAGAAGGGAGGTAAAACTTCATAAGATGAGAGAGCTTGAATGGAGGATATGACACTTCGGTTGAAAGTATAAGCAAAGGAAATAGCATGATCTTGGCAAAACGAGATGATGTGACGAAGAGAGCAACATCACAATGCCTCCGGAAGAAAAGAATAGAAGTTAGATCATTGGAATAACAGAACGGAGAAGAAAAAACTAGCTTCTGTCACAAATGATCTTGGAAAGCGCCCTTCCAAAAAGGTTATAACGGAGTTGTTGGAAAAAAACCAACAACGAAAAGAATAATCTTGATGTGGGCTTATAGAAGACATCTCAAAAACTTGAGGTGAAATTCTACCACTAACGAAAAACAATGGATTGGATTGAGGTCAACAAGGAGATGACAACTCCTTTTGCCGAGAGGATAGGAGAAAAACTTGTATCATTGATAGACACCACAATAAGCAACACTCCTTAGGGAAGGCATTAGGTGAAATCTATACCAAGATAATTCCAAGGGAGAAAATGATGGATTTAAATATCTCATTCCTGACAACTTTTTAATCATGAAACATGAAGGGAAAATTGTCAAGAAAGACATAACACCATCTCAAAAGATAAGTTAGAAAGAATTGCACTCCGGATTGCAAGACGAAGAATGCTTGAACTCCTCAGAAAAGATTCTTGATGAACACTTCGAGAAGGAATTAAATCCTTTATGAACCATCATGTAGAGCCTCCATGAAGAACTCCGGTAATATAAGAATGATCAAATGAAAGGAAAGAGAAGTTGAAAACACAAGGTGAATCCTTGCAATGATTTAGGTGAATCTTCGTGGTGATATAATTGCGAGAGCTTGGAACTCTTGGAAAAGAAAAGATAAAGCATCTCAAACCGAGAATGTGATATGATGAACCACTTCGGAAAGCAGGAATTGAATTTACTCGATGAAACAAGAATAAGAATTACATTATGCATATCCTTCACCAATTTAAATTTATGACAAGCAACATATTTGGCATACTACTTATTCTCGTAGAAAGGGTTAAGATAGATATAGCGCAAACTTGAGAAAAGACTTCAATGAACCACCATTAGGATTTGAAAGCACGAATGAATTGATATGATAACAAAGGAAGAGAATTCTTGAATGAACCACCATAAGAATTGAAAATGACGAAGATACTTGAGTGAATCAAGATGCAATAGTATGAAGAGATCGCGAACTGATTATAGAATACTTGAATGATGCACCGGTAAGATTTAGAGAATAAAAGCTGAAAGCTGAGTATGAATAAACCCAAAATGGTTGCCTTCGGAGAATCAAATTGAAAAGAATCTTGAATTGCTATGGATAGTTGAAAAGAATTCTCACAATCAAAAACAATTATGAGAGGATGGCATTAAGCTAGAATCACGAATCTTCGAGAGAACGGACAAGATTGAGAGAGAAAAATCTCCTTCGGTCTTCAAATCCGGGAATGACGACGGGAAACACCTCCATGAATTTTTGAGAAACTCCGGGATGACGAATAGAAAGGTTGAGCCAATGATGAAATTTTTTTGACAGATCTTGGAGAAATACATATGTCTGATGATAATTCGTTCTTACGTCGAACTTTGAGAGAATTGAGAATAACTCCGGGAAAATAAGAAGAGTCAGGTAAGATCCTGGGAAAAGACCTGTGGGTTAGGAACCACTCAAGAGAAACACCGTTGAAAAGATTTGAAGGGAGAGAGATTGCGCCGGTTGAATTAAATGGCTTGAATGAGATAACAACCTCGAAATAGCTTGAACGGATTGAATGAGATAACATCTTCTAAGATATCTTCGCACTCCAGAACAATTGAATAGCAAGAAGTGGATGATTAAGAGGTGCACCGGCATGAGAAAGCATTTGAAACGAGGAAAAAGGGATATGATCAACACCAAAAACTTGAATTGAATCCACGAAAGAAGAAAAAGAAAGAATATCGGTGAACTTGAGGCTCCGTTAGTATCTTCTTGAGAATCACCGAATAAGAACGTTGACGGAAAAGAATGGAGAGACTTCCCGTCCATAAAAATGATACTTGATTAAGACATCTGATTCCTTGAAGAAAAGAAAGGGTGGGAGGGCGGGAAAAACAAAGACAACTTGGGATGGATGAAACAAACAACGTTGACGAAAGCTGAGATTGAATCTTGCAGATGTTGAAAAGATCGGATCCACTTGATGAGAATTGCGCCGGTTGAAAAGGATTGACATGACAATCTCAATTATCATGAAGGATTAGTATTCACATAGGAGTATGAGAACACCGCTTAGGAAAGGTATGGAATCAACACTTGACTTCGAAGCAACTCGAATACCACAACTGAAAAACAAAACAAAGGATTGGCTTGCTAAATAAGACGGAACAAACATATGATAGACCCCATATCATATCATGTGTCTGTTGGAAGGATATCCTATGATATACTTGAATTCCCACATATAAACTCCCGAAACTTTCTAGTTATGCAATGAGGTGTTGGGGATACAGGGGAAGCATAATATCTCAACCAAACTAACAATACCTACATCCAGCTGTATCCATCCTTCAACACATAACCAAGAAACCTTCGGAAATCGTTTACCTCAACCTTCGAAAAGCATCTGTTATACGAGTTATGGCAATACTCCCGAACTCCCTCCCAGTACTGGGTGGCGTCGAGGTTATCTCACCAACAACTGCATAAAAGAGATTTTCGATGTCGGCGAACTCAGGTATTCCAGAACTGCAACGATAAAATTGTGACGACAACACCTCAGAGCTCAACTCCCCGGGACACTGCCACAACCCCTAAATGTCAGGAGGCACCAAGAACAATGTTCTCATCACAAAATCATCGAAACGATTCCAAGATACCCACGTGATCCTAAAAAAAATTAGTGAAATTTGAGAAGAGAAGAGTCAAAACTCTACGTCAGGAAGCCTCACTAGAGAGACGAAGGGGCTGAGGAGTAAAAAGAATCCTACTCTCCTATATATATAATCCTAAGACTCAAAACATTTTGTTCTAGACTCAACAACGCCAGCGATTCGATCAAGCAGGGGGGCTCCTAAGTCGGGGAAGGCTGTGATACCAACTTGTAACACCCACGATGTGGCTATATCTCCCACATGTCGGAGCACGACTTAGAGGCATAACCGCATAGTAGGCATGTCGCAAGAGGGGTAATCTTTACACATCCCGTGTACTGAATAAGAAGGGATAAAGAGTTGGCTTACAATCGCCACTTCACACAATACATAAATATATCATTACATCATCCAGAATACATTCAAGGTCCGACTACGAAACCTAAATAAAGAAAGACCACCCCTAATGCAAAAGATCCCCGATCACCCCAACTGGGCTCCACTACTGATCAACTTGAAACGAAACAACACAATGAACATGATCTTCACCGAGCTCCCACTTGAGCTGGGTTGCTTCACCTGCACTGGTATCATCGGCACCTGCAACTGTTTGGAAGTATCCGTGAGCCACGAGGACTCAACAATCTCACACCCGCGAGATCAAGACTATTTAAGCTTATGGGCAGGACAGGGTAGTGAGGTGGAGCTGCAACAAGCACTAAGCATATATGGTGGCTAACATACGCAAATAAGAGCGAGAAGAGAAGCAATGCAACGGTCGTGAACTAGGAGTGATAAAGAAGTGATCCTGAGACTACTTACGTTCAAGCATAACACCAAAACCGTGTTCACTTCCCGGACTCCGCCGGAAAGAGACCATCACGGCTACACACGCGGTTGATGCATTTTAATTAAGTTAAGTGTGAAGTTTTCTACTACTGGACATTAACAAATTCCCTTCTGCCCATAACCGCGGGCACGGCTTTCAAAAGTTCAAAACCCTGCAGGGGTGTCCCAACTTAGCCCATCACAAGCTCTCACGGTCAACAAAGGATATTCCTTGTCCCAAGAAGACCTGATCAGACTCGGAATCCCGGTTACAAGACATTTCGACAATGGTAAAACAAGACAAGCAAAGCCGC